>NW_026968886.1:42500-45000 GCF_028390025.1 Pseudophryne corroboree | reverse complement strand
TTTGGGGCGAGTGCTTTTTTGAAATTTTTTTCATTTTATTTTTGTCCTCCCTTCGACCGGCCAGCGGGGGGCGCCGCGCGCGCGGACCGTCGGGGCCCGGGGCCCTGCGTCCCACTTACTTTCGCCCGACGGGAACCTTTTCTTTTGTTTTTATCCGAGAGGACACACGGAATCTGCACCCCCCGCAGTGGCGTCAGGCGGCCACCGGGGGGCGCCGCGGCGGGGATCGGGGGGGGTCGCCCGGGAGCCGCCTGCCCGTCCGCTGGGCCAAGGGGGCCGGGGCGGGTCACGCGCCGCCGTCCCCCCCCGATCGTCTCGCTCCGAGCCGCCTCTGGCCACCGGGGGGCGCCGTCGGGTGGCGCGGGGGCGCCCCCGCCGCCCGCCGCCTCCCCCCGCACGCGTCGGGCCTCCCCCCGGGCCCCCGCGGGCCGGGGGACGCGGCCGGCGAGCGTCGGACTCCAGCGCGGAAGTGTCGCGGATGAGTGCGGACCGGGGCGCCCGCGGCCCAGCGGCACTTCCAGGGGCTCGGGGAGGAGATGGTTGAAGCCTGGGTGAAGCGCGCCCTCGGCCGTCCGTGTCGCTACCCGCCGGAGAACACCTCCGCCGGATCAGTAGGTACCAACGAGGCGAGCGAGAGAGCCGGGACTCTGTCCGGGGCCGAAAAGCCTGTTTCCCTGGAGCTTTTGCGAAAGGACCCGTGACAGAAGATGCGCGGAGCTCAGAGATCAGCATGGGCAGGGCCTTCTTGCATCCGATTTTGCCCAGGCAGGGCTCCAGGAACCGGGTTACAAAAAGCAAAAAGCCCTGGAGCTCAAACGAAAGGTTTAGTGACAAGATAGCCGTGGAGCTCCGATAACAGCATGGCAGGACCAGGATGGGGCCTATAAAGGGTCCACGGCGGGCATCCGTTGGAGCCCGACGTACGGGCCGGGCACGTCTCCTTCTCCCCCCGGAGGCAGCGCCCCCCGGCGGGCCAAATCGGGTACTGCAATTTGTGGAAGTTTCGCAGATGAGTGCGGACCGGGGCGCCCGCGGCCCAGCTGCACTTCCAGGGGCTCGGGGAGGAGACGGTTGAAGCCTGGGTGAAGCGCGCCCTCGGCCGTCCGTGTCGCTACCCGCCGGAGAACACCTCCGCCGGATCAGTAGGTACCAACGAGGCGAGCGAGAGAGCCGGGACTCTGTCAGGGGCCGAAAAGCCCGTTTCCCTGGAGCTCCTGCGAAAGGACCCGTGGCAGAGCAGGCACGGAGCTCGGAGAGCAGCAGGGCCGGAGCTCGGAGAGCAGCAGGGCCAGGGCTCCCTCCCTTCCATAGGCTGCCCAGGCAGGGCTCCAGGAGCCCGGTACCAGCTCTCCCCGTCCGACAGCCTCCTCTCTGGAAGCGGAGAGCGGACGCAGTCGGGCTCCCGGACCGGGGCCCTGGGAGAGGGTTTGGGAGAGCCCTGCCGGGAGCCACCGGGACGGGCCCGTGCGGACGGGTGCGCGGCGCCCCCCGGCGGTCGAAGGCGGAACCGCGGAGGTCTCTCTATCTCTCTCTCTCTCTCTCTCTCTCTTTCTCCGGGACTCCCGGCCTCCCGTTCCCCCGACTCCCCCTTCCGAGGCCGAGACGGGGCAGCGCCGGGCGTCCGGCGGAGCCCGGCGCCAGGCCCGGCCCGTCCCCCTCTTCCCCCGGCGGCAGCGCCCCCCGGCGGGCCGAATCGGGTACTGCAATTCGCGGAAGTTCAGCCGATGAGTGCGGACGGGCACCCCTCGGGCCGGGAGGCGGCTCCAGGAGCCCGGGGAAGCGTCGGAGGACGCTCCGCGAGAGCGTCGCGCGCGCCGCCCGTCCCGCTACGCCCGAGGGAACCGGCCAGAGAGCATCACAGGTGGCGAACAGAGTCAAGCCGGAAAAGAGAAAACGGAGGGCTGCGGTTGACGCGAGAGAAGGGCCCCACGTCTCCCATTTCCGCAACCCGATCGATGTGGCACCCCGCGCCCCGGCGGGGAGGGACGATCGCTCGGCCGGAACCCAGGGGTCTCGGCCGGCTCCAGGCGAACCCGACCCTCCCTCTGCCCACGGCGCGCCCGGAACCCCTCCGCCCGGAGAGGGCGTCCGGTCCCCAGGCGTCCGCCCGAGCGCTCCGGTCTCCGGAGCCGGGCGGGCCCCGCACCCGTACCCCGTGCGGCGCGGTCTGCTCCGTCCGCCGGCACCCGCAGGCGTCCGACGCCGCCAGGGGTGCCGGGGAAGCGTCCCCCTCGCCCAGCGAAGGGCGCTCGCCCCCGGACCCCGGCGGAGCACACGATTTCCCAGGAACCGAACGAGCGTCGCATCGAGATCCGAGGACGCGGCCAGCCCCGACGGCCGCTCCTCGCAAGCCCCAGGAGAGGGCCCTGCGCGCCGCCCCCGCTCCGGCGAGGCGGCCGCACGGAAGGGTTCGCCCGCCGGGCCTCCCCCGCCGCGGACGGGAGGGCCGGACGGGGCGGAGGTCAGAGCGAGAGAGAGAGAGAGCGCGGGAGAGGAGCCG
>NW_026968886.1:30000-32500 GCF_028390025.1 Pseudophryne corroboree | reverse complement strand
CACCCCTGGCCGCTCCGGGACTTTGCATTCAAATGGGTGGGGTGTTTTTCATTTTTTTGCCCTTTTTTTTTCCACTCCCCCCCTCTCAATCGTGTATTACCTCGGCTGGCCAGCGGGGGGCGCCGCGGCGGGGACACGGGCGGACCGGGTACATTTCATCTGTTTGGGGCGAGTGCTTTTTTGAAATTTTTTTTTATCTTTAAGTCTCGTTCCGTTCTTCCCTTCAACTGGCCTGCGGGGGGCGCCGTGCGCGCGGACCGGCGTCCACCCCTGGCCGCTCCGGGACTTTGCATTCAAACGGGTGGGGTGTTTTTCATTTTTTGCCCCTGTTTTTCACTCCCCCCCTCTCAATCGTGTATTACCTCGGCTGGCCAGCGGGGGGCGCCGCGGCGGGGACACGGGGGAGGGTTCATCCGGGCGGACCGGGTACCTTTCGTCTGTTTGGGGCGAGTGCTTTTTTGAAATTTTTTTCATTTTATTTTTGTCCTCCCTTCGACCGGCCAGCGGGGGGCGCCGCGCGCGCGGACCGTCGGGGCCCGGGGCCCTGCGTCCCACTTACTTTCGCCCGACGGGAACCTTTTCTTTTGTTTTTATCCGAGAGGACACACGGAATCTGCACCCCCCGCAGTGGCGTCAGGCGGCCACCGGGGGGCGCCGCGGCGGGGATCGGGGGGGGTCGCCCGGGAGCCGCCTGCCCGTCCGCTGGGCCAAGGGGGCCGGGGCGGGTCACGCGCCGCCGTCCCCCCCCGATCGTCTCGCTCCGAGCCGCCTCTGGCCACCGGGGGGCGCCGTCGGGTGGCGCGGGGGCGCCCCCGCCGCCCGCCGCCTCCCCCCGCACGCGTCGGGCCTCCCCCCGGGCCCCCGCGGGCCGGGGGACGCGGCCGGCGAGCGTCGGACTCCAGCGCGGAAGTGTCGCGGATGAGTGCGGACCGGGGCGCCCGCGGCCCAGCGGCACTTCCAGGGGCTCGGGGAGGAGATGGTTGAAGCCTGGGTGAAGCGCGCCCTCGGCCGTCCGTGTCGCTACCCGCCGGAGAACACCTCCGCCGGATCAGTAGGTACCAACGAGGCGAGCGAGAGAGCCGGGACTCTGTCCGGGGCCGAAAAGCCTGTTTCCCTGGAGCTTTTGCGAAAGGACCCGTGACAGAAGATGCGCGGAGCTCAGAGATCAGCATGGGCAGGGCCTTCTTGCATCCGATTTTGCCCAGGCAGGGCTCCAGGAACCGGGTTACAAAAAGCAAAAAGCCCTGGAGCTCAAACGAAAGGTTTAGTGACAAGATAGCCGTGGAGCTCCGATAACAGCATGGCAGGACCAGGATGGGGCCTATAAAGGGTCCACGGCGGGCATCCGTTGGAGCCCGACGTACGGGCCGGGCACGTCTCCTTCTCCCCCCGGAGGCAGCGCCCCCCGGCGGGCCAAATCGGGTACTGCAATTTGTGGAAGTTTCGCAGATGAGTGCGGACCGGGGCGCCCGCGGCCCAGCTGCACTTCCAGGGGCTCGGGGAGGAGACGGTTGAAGCCTGGGTGAAGCGCGCCCTCGGCCGTCCGTGTCGCTACCCGCCGGAGAACACCTCCGCCGGATCAGTAGGTACCAACGAGGCGAGCGAGAGAGCCGGGACTCTGTCAGGGGCCGAAAAGCCCGTTTCCCTGGAGCTCCTGCGAAAGGACCCGTGGCAGAGCAGGCACGGAGCTCGGAGAGCAGCAGGGCCGGAGCTCGGAGAGCAGCAGGGCCAGGGCTCCCTCCCTTCCATAGGCTGCCCAGGCAGGGCTCCAGGAGCCCGGTACCAGCTCTCCCCGTCCGACAGCCTCCTCTCTGGAAGCGGAGAGCGGACGCAGTCGGGCTCCCGGACCGGGGCCCTGGGAGAGGGTTTGGGAGAGCCCTGCCGGGAGCCACCGGGACGGGCCCGTGCGGACGGGTGCGCGGCGCCCCCCGGCGGTCGAAGGCGGAACCGCGGAGGTCTCTCTATCTCTCTCTCTCTCTCTCTCTCTCTTTCTCCGGGACTCCCGGCCTCCCGTTCCCCCGACTCCCCCTTCCGAGGCCGAGACGGGGCAGCGCCGGGCGTCCGGCGGAGCCCGGCGCCAGGCCCGGCCCGTCCCCCTCTTCCCCCGGCGGCAGCGCCCCCCGGCGGGCCGAATCGGGTACTGCAATTCGCGGAAGTTCAGCCGATGAGTGCGGACGGGCACCCCTCGGGCCGGGAGGCGGCTCCAGGAGCCCGGGGAAGCGTCGGAGGACGCTCCGCGAGAGCGTCGCGCGCGCCGCCCGTCCCGCTACGCCCGAGGGAACCGGCCAGAGAGCATCACAGGTGGCGAACAGAGTCAAGCCGGAAAAGAGAAAACGGAGGGCTGCGGTTGACGCGAGAGAAGGGCCCCACGTCTCCCATTTCCGCAACCCGATCGATGTGGCACCCCGCGCCCCGGCGGGGAGGGACGATCGCTCGGCCGGAACCCAGGGGTCTCGGCCGGCTCCAGGCGAACCCGACCCTCCCTCTGCCCACGGCGCGC
>NW_026968886.1:17500-20000 GCF_028390025.1 Pseudophryne corroboree | reverse complement strand
CGGCGAGAGCCCGGGCTGTTCTTCTTTTTTTTTTTCCCTTTCATTTATTTCCCCCCACCAGGGTGCGCCGACGAGGGGAGACCTCCTCCCCGCCGCCGCCGTACCGGACACATCGCAAATTCACAACGGTGGATTATTATTATTATTATTATTTTTTTTTTTTACGCGGCCAGCAGGGGGCGCCGCGCGCGCGGACTGGCGCTCGTGAACACTGCATTTAAATCGGTGGTGTGTTTTTGTCTTTTGCCTGGTTTTTTTTAATCTCAATCGTGTATTACCTCGGCTGGCCAGCGGGGGGCGCCGCGGCGGGGACACGGGCGGACCGGGTACATTTCATCTGTTTGGGGCGAGTGCTTTTTTGAAATTTTTTTTTATCTTTTAGTCTCGTTCCGTTCTTCCCTTCAACTGGCCTGCGGGGGGCGCCGTGCGCGCGGACCGGCGTCCACCCCTGGCCGCTCCGGGACTTTGCATTCAAATGGGTGGGGTGTTTTTCATTTTTTTGCCCTTTTTTTTTCCACTCCCCCCCTCTCAATCGTGTATTACCTCGGCTGGCCAGCGGGGGGCGCCGCGGCGGGGACACGGGCGGACCGGGTACATTTCATCTGTTTGGGGCGAGTGCTTTTTTGAAATTTTTTTTTATCTTTAAGTCTCGTTCCGTTCTTCCCTTCAACTGGCCTGCGGGGGGCGCCGTGCGCGCGGACCGGCGTCCACCCCTGGCCGCTCCGGGACTTTGCATTCAAACGGGTGGGGTGTTTTTCATTTTTTGCCCCTGTTTTTCACTCCCCCCCTCTCAATCGTGTATTACCTCGGCTGGCCAGCGGGGGGCGCCGCGGCGGGGACACGGGGGAGGGTTCATCCGGGCGGACCGGGTACCTTTCGTCTGTTTGGGGCGAGTGCTTTTTTGAAATTTTTTTCATTTTATTTTTGTCCTCCCTTCGACCGGCCAGCGGGGGGCGCCGCGCGCGCGGACCGTCGGGGCCCGGGGCCCTGCGTCCCACTTACTTTCGCCCGACGGGAACCTTTTCTTTTGTTTTTATCCGAGAGGACACACGGAATCTGCACCCCCCGCAGTGGCGTCAGGCGGCCACCGGGGGGCGCCGCGGCGGGGATCGGGGGGGGTCGCCCGGGAGCCGCCTGCCCGTCCGCTGGGCCAAGGGGGCCGGGGCGGGTCACGCGCCGCCGTCCCCCCCCGATCGTCTCGCTCCGAGCCGCCTCTGGCCACCGGGGGGCGCCGTCGGGTGGCGCGGGGGCGCCCCCGCCGCCCGCCGCCTCCCCCCGCACGCGTCGGGCCTCCCCCCGGGCCCCCGCGGGCCGGGGGACGCGGCCGGCGAGCGTCGGACTCCAGCGCGGAAGTGTCGCGGATGAGTGCGGACCGGGGCGCCCGCGGCCCAGCGGCACTTCCAGGGGCTCGGGGAGGAGATGGTTGAAGCCTGGGTGAAGCGCGCCCTCGGCCGTCCGTGTCGCTACCCGCCGGAGAACACCTCCGCCGGATCAGTAGGTACCAACGAGGCGAGCGAGAGAGCCGGGACTCTGTCCGGGGCCGAAAAGCCTGTTTCCCTGGAGCTTTTGCGAAAGGACCCGTGACAGAAGATGCGCGGAGCTCAGAGATCAGCATGGGCAGGGCCTTCTTGCATCCGATTTTGCCCAGGCAGGGCTCCAGGAACCGGGTTACAAAAAGCAAAAAGCCCTGGAGCTCAAACGAAAGGTTTAGTGACAAGATAGCCGTGGAGCTCCGATAACAGCATGGCAGGACCAGGATGGGGCCTATAAAGGGTCCACGGCGGGCATCCGTTGGAGCCCGACGTACGGGCCGGGCACGTCTCCTTCTCCCCCCGGAGGCAGCGCCCCCCGGCGGGCCAAATCGGGTACTGCAATTTGTGGAAGTTTCGCAGATGAGTGCGGACCGGGGCGCCCGCGGCCCAGCTGCACTTCCAGGGGCTCGGGGAGGAGACGGTTGAAGCCTGGGTGAAGCGCGCCCTCGGCCGTCCGTGTCGCTACCCGCCGGAGAACACCTCCGCCGGATCAGTAGGTACCAACGAGGCGAGCGAGAGAGCCGGGACTCTGTCAGGGGCCGAAAAGCCCGTTTCCCTGGAGCTCCTGCGAAAGGACCCGTGGCAGAGCAGGCACGGAGCTCGGAGAGCAGCAGGGCCGGAGCTCGGAGAGCAGCAGGGCCAGGGCTCCCTCCCTTCCATAGGCTGCCCAGGCAGGGCTCCAGGAGCCCGGTACCAGCTCTCCCCGTCCGACAGCCTCCTCTCTGGAAGCGGAGAGCGGACGCAGTCGGGCTCCCGGACCGGGGCCCTGGGAGAGGGTTTGGGAGAGCCCTGCCGGGAGCCACCGGGACGGGCCCGTGCGGACGGGTGCGCGGCGCCCCCCGGCGGTCGAAGGCGGAACCGCGGAGGTCTCTCTATCTCTCTCTCTCTCTCTCTCTCTTTCTCCGGGACTCCCGGCCTCCCGTTCCCCCGACTCCCCCTTCCGAGGCCGAGACGGGGCAGCGCCGGGC
>NW_026968886.1:5000-7500 GCF_028390025.1 Pseudophryne corroboree | reverse complement strand
CTGGAGCCCGGGTTGCGGAAGCCGGCGAGAGCCCGGGCTGCGGAAGCCGGCGAGATCCCTGGCTGTTCTTCTCTTCCATCCATCCGTCCGTTATTTCATTTGCTGTCTGTATGTACGGAGCCCGGGCCGCGGAAGCCGGAGGGAGCCCGGGCTGCGGAAGCCGGCGAGATCCCTGGCTGTTCTTCTCTTCCATCCATCCGTCCGTTATTTCATTTGCTGTCTGTATGTACGGAGCCCGGGCCGCGGAAGCCGGAGGGAGCCCGGGCTGCGGAAGCCGGCTGGAGCCCGGGTTGCGGAAGCCGGCGAGAGCCCGGGCTGCGGAAGCCGGCGAGATCCCTGGCTGTTCTTCTCTTCCATCCATCCGTCCGTTATTTCATTTGCTGTCTGTATGTACGGAGCCCGGGCCGCGGAAGCCGGAGGGAGCCCGGGCTGCGGAAGCCGGCGAGAGCCCGGGCTGTTCTTCTTTTTTTTTTTCCCTTTCATTTATTTCCCCCCACCAGGGTGCGCCGACGAGGGGAGACCTCCTCCCCGCCGCCGCCGTACCGGACACATCGCAAATTCACAACGGTGGATTATTATTATTATTATTATTTTTTTTTTTTACGCGGCCAGCAGGGGGCGCCGCGCGCGCGGACTGGCGCTCGTGAACACTGCATTTAAATCGGTGGTGTGTTTTTGTCTTTTGCCTGGTTTTTTTTAATCTCAATCGTGTATTACCTCGGCTGGCCAGCGGGGGGCGCCGCGGCGGGGACACGGGCGGACCGGGTACATTTCATCTGTTTGGGGCGAGTGCTTTTTTGAAATTTTTTTTTATCTTTTAGTCTCGTTCCGTTCTTCCCTTCAACTGGCCTGCGGGGGGCGCCGTGCGCGCGGACCGGCGTCCACCCCTGGCCGCTCCGGGACTTTGCATTCAAATGGGTGGGGTGTTTTTCATTTTTTTGCCCTTTTTTTTTCCACTCCCCCCCTCTCAATCGTGTATTACCTCGGCTGGCCAGCGGGGGGCGCCGCGGCGGGGACACGGGCGGACCGGGTACATTTCATCTGTTTGGGGCGAGTGCTTTTTTGAAATTTTTTTTTATCTTTAAGTCTCGTTCCGTTCTTCCCTTCAACTGGCCTGCGGGGGGCGCCGTGCGCGCGGACCGGCGTCCACCCCTGGCCGCTCCGGGACTTTGCATTCAAACGGGTGGGGTGTTTTTCATTTTTTGCCCCTGTTTTTCACTCCCCCCCTCTCAATCGTGTATTACCTCGGCTGGCCAGCGGGGGGCGCCGCGGCGGGGACACGGGGGAGGGTTCATCCGGGCGGACCGGGTACCTTTCGTCTGTTTGGGGCGAGTGCTTTTTTGAAATTTTTTTCATTTTATTTTTGTCCTCCCTTCGACCGGCCAGCGGGGGGCGCCGCGCGCGCGGACCGTCGGGGCCCGGGGCCCTGCGTCCCACTTACTTTCGCCCGACGGGAACCTTTTCTTTTGTTTTTATCCGAGAGGACACACGGAATCTGCACCCCCCGCAGTGGCGTCAGGCGGCCACCGGGGGGCGCCGCGGCGGGGATCGGGGGGGGTCGCCCGGGAGCCGCCTGCCCGTCCGCTGGGCCAAGGGGGCCGGGGCGGGTCACGCGCCGCCGTCCCCCCCCGATCGTCTCGCTCCGAGCCGCCTCTGGCCACCGGGGGGCGCCGTCGGGTGGCGCGGGGGCGCCCCCGCCGCCCGCCGCCTCCCCCCGCACGCGTCGGGCCTCCCCCCGGGCCCCCGCGGGCCGGGGGACGCGGCCGGCGAGCGTCGGACTCCAGCGCGGAAGTGTCGCGGATGAGTGCGGACCGGGGCGCCCGCGGCCCAGCGGCACTTCCAGGGGCTCGGGGAGGAGATGGTTGAAGCCTGGGTGAAGCGCGCCCTCGGCCGTCCGTGTCGCTACCCGCCGGAGAACACCTCCGCCGGATCAGTAGGTACCAACGAGGCGAGCGAGAGAGCCGGGACTCTGTCCGGGGCCGAAAAGCCTGTTTCCCTGGAGCTTTTGCGAAAGGACCCGTGACAGAAGATGCGCGGAGCTCAGAGATCAGCATGGGCAGGGCCTTCTTGCATCCGATTTTGCCCAGGCAGGGCTCCAGGAACCGGGTTACAAAAAGCAAAAAGCCCTGGAGCTCAAACGAAAGGTTTAGTGACAAGATAGCCGTGGAGCTCCGATAACAGCATGGCAGGACCAGGATGGGGCCTATAAAGGGTCCACGGCGGGCATCCGTTGGAGCCCGACGTACGGGCCGGGCACGTCTCCTTCTCCCCCCGGAGGCAGCGCCCCCCGGCGGGCCAAATCGGGTACTGCAATTTGTGGAAGTTTCGCAGATGAGTGCGGACCGGGGCGCCCGCGGCCCAGCTGCACTTCCAGGGGCTCGGGGAGGAGACGGTTGAAGCCTGGGTGAAGCGCGCCCTCGGCCGTCCGTGTCGCTACCCGCCGGAGAACACCTCCGCCGGATCAGTAGGTACCAACGAGGCGAGCGAGAGAGCCGGGACT
>NW_026968885.1:0-64458 GCF_028390025.1 Pseudophryne corroboree | reverse complement strand
AAATCGGTCAAGGCCCATTCCACGAGGAAAGTGGGCTCTTCTTGGGCGGCTGCCCGAGGGGTCTCGGCACTACAGCTGTGTCAAGCTGCTACTTGGTCGGGTTCACACACCTTTGCAAAATACTATAAGTTTGATACCCTGGCTGAGGAGGAACTCATGTTTGCTCAATCGGTGCTGCAGAGTCATCCGCACTCTCCCGCCCGTTTTGGTATAATCCCCATGGTCCTTACGGAGTCCCCAGCATCCTCTAGGACGTTAGAGAAAATAAGATTTTAAACCTACTGGTAAATCTTTTTCTCGTAGTCCGTAGAGGATGCTGGGCGCCCGTCCCAAGTGCGGACTACTTCTGCAATACTTGTATATAGTTATTGCTTCAATAAGGGTTATGTTATAGTTGCATCGGTCCTGCACTGATGCTATGTTGTTTTTTCATACTGATAACTGGGTAGTTTATCACAAGTTATACGGTGTGATTGGTGTGGCTGGTATGAATCTTGCCCTGGATTAACAAAATCCTTTCCTCATACTGTCCGTCTCCTCTGGGCACAGTTTCTCTAACTGTGGCATAGAGGGAGGAGCCAGTGCACACCCAGAACTAAAGTCTTTCTTAAAGTGCCCATGTCTCCTGTGGAGCCCGTCTATCCCCATGGTCCTTACGGAGTCCCCAGCATCCTCTACGGACTACGAGAAAAAGATTTACCGGTAGGTTTAAAATCTTATTTTCTACTTTATTCTTTTCTATCCTAGTTTATTACGACCAACTCTCATCCAAGGAGTTTGATATTCTACTACCTGCATGCAATTTAAATTGCTTAAATTGTTTATATGGTTGATTTGTCCTTCACAATCCATAATCTGCAACTTGGATGTACTTCTGTCATTGAAAATCTTATAATAAAAATGTATATACAGATACTCAACCTGTATATTGAAAAAAAAAAAAGTTATAAGACATATGCATTCAATATTTGAAGAAACAAAATAAAATAAAGCTATCTATTGGGTTTCACTAACAAGCACATTGGAAGACTTGACTACTGTTAAAAGACATGCATTACATGGTATAGAGCCACAAACCACAATGTAGTAAAATAAAAACAAACTTACATGTGTATCAAACCTATGTGAGGCTTACATTGATAGTGCAAGATCAACACTCTATCAACTGTGCAAACTAGACTGCACATAAATGCCATAAAATTTATCTGAGATTTTAGTAAATAAGGCCCGTTGCTGTCCGGGTCACGCAGCCGTCACAGCCCGCCCCCATACGGTCCGGTCATGTCTGCGTTGTCCTGACTGTGCCCCCAAAATGGCGGCACAACGCCGCTGGCCCGACTCCTCCTGCCCAGTGACCGCCTCTGCCTGTCAAGGTGGCTAGTGGAGCGGCTGCCCAGTAATCAGTGTCCACGCCAGTGCGCACACGGCCCGCCCCCATCAGCGGCCTCGTGATCCCGGAGGGCGGTGTGTGTGTGACTGACCTTAGGAAGAAACCGGAGCCTCCGCTGCAGTGACCCAGCAACCGGGGCACGGGAGTATACTGCGCCACTGGGAGTGATGGAGCTGCAGTAAAGAGGTCTATTAGACCTAGCCTGCTGCAGCCCTTGTAGATTCTTATAAAAAAAGTTCTTCTTTTCTTGCCAAAATTAATAGCTAAGAATAGGCTGCCTGAGGCAGCCCCCTGTTAAGTGGCCTGCTACTGAAGGCACCAACTACAAACTGAGCTCCCTGTTCATGGAAGCGAGGTTATAGAGGAGGGGGCGCTGAGCATCTTGGGAACAGTCAAAAGCTTTGAGCCTGTTGGTGCCTCAGATCAAGATCCTACTCTGGTGTACATATACAATGTGAATCCTTGTGGAGTCCAGTGTACCCCACAGAAGAAATGAATGCGTCACACCCATTGGCAGCAACATTAGAATAGCTGCTGATGGGCACAATTGAGAAAGGAAGGGGGGAAAACATTTGAATCCAGCACATATATGTAATTTGAATATGTAATTTGTACCTTCCTACTTTAAAATGTAATGGATGAACCTCACCCTGTGAGAACTATCTTCATGATCAAGAGATCTCATATGCAAGATAAGTATGTGTTGGGATAGGGCTGTGGAGGGCGGCTGCTCGGGCACACCCCTGTCAAGTTAAGGAGATTCAACTGAGGAAGCACAAGGGAACTCTCATCTGGGAACAACAACTGCAGGGAGAACACATTTTCAGACGAATGTGGGAGGGCAGAAGGCTGCCTAATACTGAAGCACCCCCAAACAACAAACCAAATGCAACAACTACTGCAAGCATTCCTGGGGGAAGGCCTGCAGCAGATGGATTTGCATATAGTGATGTCATCCAAGCAGTGGGCATAGTTGGCTGCAACCCTCGTCTGCATATGAAAAGAGAAAAGGGTCACGCAGGGCATGGCGGCCTTTGTGGGGTTGCGCTTGGATGACCCCTAAATCGCTTTATACACCCCCACCCCCCATCAGTGTGGGCTCATGTTGGCCATGCCCCAGCCCCTGAAGCATTCAAGCTGATTTCTTGCAGCAGCTGGACCCAGAAACAGCTCCAGAGTTGCTCTACAAGACAAGTAAAAGGGTGTGAGCCCTGCAGCACCACCTGTAGTTTGCATACACACATATATAGGACAGCATCTCTTATATGCCCCAGGGTCAATAAAATAGTATCCTTATCTAGGGTATCCATCCCCTCAGATAAGGTATCCGTCCATGCCGCTACAGCACTACACACCCAGGCCGACGCAATTGCCGGTCTGAGTAAGGTACCTGAATGTGTATAAATGGACTTCAGGGTAATCTCCTGTTTGCGGTCAGCAGACTCTTTGAGGGTAGCCGTATACTGGGACGGGAGGGCTAACTTCTTGGATAAGCGTGTTAATGCTTTGTCCACCCTAGGGGAGGATTCCCATCGTAACCTATCCATTGATGGGAAAGGATACGCCATAAGAATCCTTTTGGAAATCTGCAGTCTTTTATCTGGAGATTCCCAAGCTTTTTCACATAACTCGTTCAGCTCGTGTGACCCCCTCAAAGGTTACCTCAGGCTTTTTCACCTTGTACATATGTAACCTCTTGTCAGGGACAGGGGGTTCCTCTCTGATGTGCAAAACATCTTTTATTGCCATAATCATATATCGAATGGATTTTGCCAATTTTGGCTGTAACTTTGCATCATCGTAATCGACACTGGAGTCAGAATCCGTGTCTGTATCTGTGTCAACAATCTGGGATAGTGGGCGCTTATGAGACCCTGACAGTCCCTGCAACATAGGATCAGGCATGGGTTGAGACCCTGACTGTCCCAAAGCTTCAGCCTTGTCTAATCTTTTGTGCAATGAGTTTACACTAGCATTTAAAACATTCCACATATCCATCCAATCAGCTGTCGGCGGAGACACCACATTCATTTGCTCCTGCTCCTCTCTAATATAGCCTTCTTCCTCAGACATGTCGACACATGTGTACCGACACACCACACACACAGGGAATGCTTTTTCTGAAGACAGTTTCCCCACAAGGCCCTTTGGAGAGACAGAGAGAGAGTATGCCAGCACACACCCCAGCGCTATATAACCCAGGAATACACAGTAACTTAATGTTTGCCCAGTAGTACTGCAGCATGTAATTTGCGCCAAATTATGTGCCCCCCCCCCCCTCTTTTCAACTCTCTTGTCTACCGTGGTATAAGCAGGGGAGAGTCCGGGGAGCTTCCTCTCAGCGGTGCTGTGAAGAAAAAATGGCGCTGGTGAGTGCTGAGGGAGAAGCCCCGCACCCTCGGCGGCAGGCTTCTGTCCCGCTTAAACTGTAAAATTGGCGGGGGCTCATACATATATACAGTGCCCCGCTGTATATGTGTTATATTTTTGCCAAAAAGAGGTTTATATTGCTGCCCAGGGTGCCCCCCCCCCCCTGCGCCCTGCACCCTTACAGTGACCGGAGTGTGTGAGGTGTATGGGAGCAATGGCGCACAGCTGCAGTGCTGTGCGTTACTTCAGTGAAGATCATGAAGTCTTCTGCCGCCTCTGAAGTCTTCTTTCCTTCTCATACTCACCCGGCTTCTATCTTCCGGCTCTGCAAGGGGGACGGAGGCGCGACTCTGGGACGGACGGCGAGGGTGAGATCCTGCGTACCAATCCCTCTGGAGCTAATGGTGTCCAGTAGCCTAAGAAGCAGGACCTTGCAACTCAGAGAGTAGGGCTGCTTCTCTCCCCTCAGTCCCTCGATGAGGGAGTCTGTTGCCAGCAGTGCTCCCTGAAAATTAAAAACCTAACAAAATACTTTCTGTCAGAAAGCTCAGGAGAGCTCCTGAAAAGCACCCAGTCTCCACTGGGCACAGTATCAAACTGAGGTCTGGAGGAGGGGCATAGAGGGAGGAGCCAGTGCACACCCAGAACTAAAGTCTTTCTTAAAGTACCCATGTCTCCTGCGGAGCCTATCTATCCCCATGGTCCTTACGGAGTCCCCAGCATCCTCTAGGACGTTAGAGAAAATAGGATTTTAATACCTACCGGTAAATCCTTTTCTCTTAGTCCGTAGAGGATGCTGGGCACCCGTCCCAGTGCGTACTGTGTCTGCAGTTATTAAATGGCCCTTAACTCCAGAACATTTATGTGGAGAAAACTTTCCTGACTTGACCATCTTCCTTGGATGTTTTCCCCCTGTGTGACTGCTCCCCAGCCTCGGAGGGTTGCATCCTTGGTCCCTAGGATCCAGTCCTGGATCCCGAACCATCGCCCCTCTAGGAGGTGAGAACTGTGCAGCCACCAATGGAGTAAGATTCTGGTCTTGGAAGACTGGATTATCCTCCGGTGCATGTGTAGGTGGGATCCGGACCACTTGTCCAACAGGTCCCACTGGAACACTCTGGCATGGAACCTGCCAAACTGAATGGCCTCGTAGGCCGCAACCATCTTCCCCAGCAACAGAATGCATTGATGGATTAACACTCTTGCTGGTTTCAGAATTTGTTTGACCAGACTCTGGAACTCCATAGCCTTTCCACTGGAAGAAAGCCTCTTCTGTGTCCAGTATGACTCCCAGAAACAACAACCGCGTCATTGGGACCAACTGCGATTTTGGCAAGTTTAGGAGCCAACCATGTTGTTGAAGAACTGTCAGGGAGAGTAGATGTTTTGCACCAACTGGTCCCTGGATCTCGCCTTTATCAGGAGATCATCCAAGTACGGCATAATTGTGACTCCTTGCTTGCGGAGGAGAACCATCATTTCCACCATCACCCTGGTGAAAATCCTCGGAGCCGTGGACAGACCAAACGGCAACGTCTGAAATTGGTAATGACAATCCTGAATTGCAAACCTCAGGTAGCTTGATGCAGTGGCTAAACGGGAACATGTAATTAGGCATCCTTATGTCTACCAAAACCATGAAATCTCCTTCCTCCGGACTGGAGATACCTACCCTGAGAGATTCCATCTTGAAATTGAATTTCTTCAGGTAGAAATTGAGGGATTTCAGATTTAAGATTGGTCTGACTGAGCCGTCCGGCTTCGGGAGCACGAAGAGGCTTGAATAAAAACCTTCTCCCTGCTGACTAAGGCCGATTTGAACAATCGGTGAGGGGGAACGTCTTGAAACCCCAGTTTGTACCCTTGTGACACTATTTGTAAAACCCACGAGTCCAGGTCCAAATTAATCCAGAACTGACTGAAGTGTTTTAGACGTGCCCCCACTGGTGTGGGCTCCTGCAAGAGAGCCCCAGCGTCATGCAGTGGATTTGGCAGAAGCAGAGGACGATCTCTGCTCCTGCGATCTTGAAGAGGCTACAGACCTCTTCCCTCTTCTCCTTCCTCTACCTGCAAAGAAAGGGGAATCTTAACTTCTTGCATATCTATTGGGACAAAATGACTGCGTTAGACAATGATGCGTCTTCATCCGTTGAGAGGGAACATAGGGCAAGAAGGTTGACTTACCTGCGGGAGCTGCCGAGATCAAATTAACTAGGCCGTTGCCAAACAAGGCTTCACCTTCATAGGGAAGAGACTCCCTTTCTTCTTGGAGTCAGCATCAGCATTCCCTTGGTGAATCCACAATGCCCTCCTATCCGAGACTGCCATGAAATTGGCCCGTGAACTCAAGAGTCCTATATCCCTTGCAGTCGTAAGTATGCTGCAGTGTCCTTGATATGATCCAACGTAAGGAGTATCCCATCTCTCCAAGATATCTATATCGGAAGACAAGGTATTCGACCAATTCTTGAATACTACTACTCACCCATGCGCATGTAATGGCAGGTCTAAGTAATGTACCCGTGGTTACATAACTAGAAATAATGTAGCTTCCTGCATATGATCCGCTGGATTTGTGACAGGGCCCCGTGCAGAACAGGGGGTGACTCCCACTTTATTCTGTCCGCAGCAGGAAATGAATAAACAATCGGAAACCTTTTGGGGATTTGAAACCATCTTGTCGAGCTGGCCCAGACTTTCTCAAACAGAGATGGAGGAACGTTACATCAGCTTTCATTATATATCTCTATATACATACATATAGACCCCTTTGTCAGGAACAGCAGGGTCCTCAGTGATGTTAATATGTTCTTAATATCCACAATCATGTACTGAATGCTCCTTGCCAATATTGGATCTAATCAGGAAATATTATGGTCGACATAGGAATCAGTATCCGAGTCAGTATCAGTGTGTAGTAACATTTTTGCGGGCCTGAGGGAAAAGAAGCATAGCCATGAACATCACATCTATTCTCTACGTCTGTGTCTGGGACACAGATTTATCCAACCTCACTCTGATATTATTGAAACTTTCACCCAGTCAGTTATTGGTGGTGCCAACAGGGCCACCATCATATGTCTGCATTCCTAATATAGTTTCCTCTTGGGAAAAACATTCAGCCACCGACATGTTGACACACATGTACCAAGTACCCACAGACACATCGGCTTATCGGGGATAGACCTACAGTAAATCTGTCAGAGGGACAGAGAGGATTTTTCAGCTCACAACCCAGCGCCAAAAGTACACAGTCTGGGAAATAATAAACTCTATAGTGATAGACTTGTAACGCTCTATAGATGTGCTGGTGAGGTGAGGAAGAAGCCCCGCCGCTGTAATGGCACGCTTCTGTCCCGCTCAGAAACAAATAATTAATTACGCTGGCGGGGTAAGGACAGTGCCCAGGCACTAATGTCCACTTTTGCCAGCCTTTTGTGAGGAATTTATGCTGCCCAGGGTGCCCCCCCCCACCCACCCACATGCCCTGCACCCTGCAGTGCCTGTGTTTGTGTGGAAGCATGGCGCACAGCATTCCGCTCGCTGCGTGGTACCTCAGAATGCCGTCACTGGAGAAGAAGTCTTCTGTTCTTCTGCTACTCGCCTGTCTTCTGACTTCTGGCTCTGTAAGGGGGTGATGGCAGGCTACGGGAGTGGGCATCTAGGCGTACCCAGCGATCAGCACCCTCAGGAGCTAATGGTGTCCTGTCAGCCAGAAGCAGAGCCATTGAACTCACTAGAAGTTGGTCATACTTCTCTCCCCTAAGTTCCACGAAGCAGGGAGACTGTTGCCAGCAGCCTCCCTGAAAATAAGAAAAACTAACATAAGTCTTTTCAGAGAAACTCAGTAGAGCTCCCCTGTAGTGCATCCAGTCTCACTGGGCACAATTCTAAAACTGGAGTCTGGAGGAGGGGCATAGAGGGAGGAGACAGTTCACACCCTTTGAAAGTCTTAAAGTGCCCATGTCTCCTGCGGATCCCGTCTATACCCCATGGTTCTTAATGTGATCCCAGCATCCTCTAGGACGTATGAGAAAACAAATAACGCACACACGAGGAGGAGAGAACAAAGGAAGCTATAAGGAGGGGAGGGGAGGGGAGGGGGGGGGGGAGGTAATGTAGTAAAGGGATATTGGATAAACTACAACCTTATACATATTCATTAATGTACCAGTAGTTAGAAGTAGAAGAGCTCTAACAGAAACCACAAAGCTTATCTAAAGCCACACCACACTGGATATGCCCAATCTCATTTGATCTTTGAAGCAAAGCAGTATTGGACTTTGTTACTACCAAGCAGTCTCCCATCCATGTATTATCAGATTCTTTAGGTGTTTTTAAACTACCAACACCCTTTTCTTGGTACTGTACATTTAATTTTTACACATATTCTTTTATGTACCAGAAGTTAGAAGTAGAAGAGCTCTAACAGAAACCACAAGCTCATCTACAGCCACAGCACACTGGATTTGCCCAATCTCTCCTGATCATGGAAGCTGAGCAGTGTTGGTCCTGGTTTTAGTACTTGGATGGGAGACCACCAGGAAATACCAGGAGCTGTGTGTATTTTTACAATACCAACACCGTTCTCTTGATGCATTCCATTTTGAAACATTGGGGCAGATCTATTAAGCCTGGTGAACTGATAAAGTGCAAGGTGATAAAGTACCAGCCAGTCAGCTCCTAACTGTCATTTTTCAAACCCAGCCTGTGACATGGCAATTAGGAGCTGATTGGCTGGTACTTTATCACCATGCAAATTATCATTTCACCAGGTTTAATAAATCGTCCGCTTATTCATTTATGTACGAGTAGTTAGAAGTAGAAGAACTCTAACAGAAACCACTAAGCTCATCTACAGCCACACCACACTGTATATGCCCAATATCACCTGATCTTAGGCCTGGTTTGTTCTTGGATGTGAGACCACCTGGGAATACCAGGTGCTGTAGGTAGTTTTATACTACCAACACCGTTCTCTTGATGCATTCTATTTTGAAACTTATTCATTGATGTAGAAGTTAGAAACAGCAAAAATCATCTACAGCCGCATCACACTGGATATGTCCAATCCAGTGGCGTAACTAGAAATTTTTCTCCCCCAAGCCAAAAAATTCTTCGGCGCCCCCCCCCCCCTTCATGCTCCATAATTGGGAGCAAGAAAGGGATAAATATGCGCGCGCCTAAGGTGCGCGCGTCAAAAAAGGGGCGTGGTTTTGTTGGAGTGGGCGTGGTTTCGTATAAAGGGGCGTGGCATTGCAGGAAAAGACTACCTTATACCCCAGTTTTGCAACCTGCACGCCCATACGTTGGCCACCACAGGAAAGAAAAATAATCCTGATTCATGCCCCTTACATTATTTGTCATTTTTCCTCCTTATAGTAATGCCCAGTATACATTATGCCACATACTGCAATGGCCCTTAGACATTATGCCGCACACAATAATGCACGACACAATATGCACACACTGTAATGCCCCCGACACATTATGCCACACACCGTAATGTCTGTGACACATTATGCCACACACCGTAATGCCTGTGACACTTTATGACAGGAATCGCAATGCCCGTTATACATTATGCTACACACTGCAATGCCCCTGATACATTATAGCACATACAATGTCTGTGACACATTATGACACACACCGCAATGTCCGTGATACATTATGCCACACACTGCAATGCCCGATACATTATAGCACATACAATGCCTGTGACACATTATGCCACACACTGCACTGACCTTGAGACATTATACCACAATGCCCGTGATATAGTATACCATACACCGTAATGCCTGTGACACATACCGCAATGCCCTGCCCGTTATACCCTATGCCACACATCGCAATGCCCGTTATGTATTATGCCACACTGCAATGACCCTGAGACATTATACCACATACCACAATGCCCGTGATATAGTATACCACACACCGTAATGCCTGACACATTATGACACACACCGCAATGTCCGTGATACATTATGCCACACACTGCAATGACCCTGAGACATTATACCACATATCACAATGCCTGCGATATAGTATACCATACACCGTAATGCCTGCGACACATTATGACACACACCGCAATGTCCGTGATACATTATGCCACACACTGTAATGCCCATTACACATTAAGTCCTACAGTAAGGCTTCTAATTACTTTTCAATTACCTGCTCGTTGTCAGGGGTTTCATGCACTGGGTGTCATGCTCGTTGCCAGGGGTTTCATGCTCTTGGTTCCATGCACGGTGCCAGCGGTTTTCATGCTCAGGGTGTCATGCTCGTTGCCAGGGGTTTCATGCACTGGGTGTCATGCTCGTTGCCAGGTGTTTCATGCACTGGGTGTCATGCTCGTTGCCAGATGTTTCATGCACTGGGTGTCATGCTCGTTGCTAGGAGGTAGTCCTTGTTGCTAGGGCTGTGCTCCCAGTGCCACATATGTCCCCAGTGCCAGATATTCCCCCACGGTGCCAGGTACTTACATGCCCCAGTGCCAAATATAGTCGTCCCCCCCATGTGCCAGGTACACATATGCCCCCAGTGCCAGATATTCCCCCCCAGTGCCATATATGCCCCCAGTGCCAGATATTCCCCCCAGTGCCATATATGCCCCCCGTGCCATATATGCCCCCAGTGCCAGATACCCCCCCCCAGTGCCATATATGCCCCCAGTGCCAGATATTCCCCCCCAGTGCCATATATGCCCCAGTGCCAGATATCCCCCCCAGTGCCAGATATGCCCCCAGTGCCAGATATTCCCCCCAGTGCCAGAAATGCCCCAGTGCCAGATATTCCTTCCCCCCCCCCGTGCCATATATGCCCCCAGTGCCAGATATTTACCCCCCCCGCCGTCGCTTTTTGGAGGGACACGGAGGGCACAGCTCGTCTCTCCTGTGTCCCTCCTGCTGCATCATCTCCGGCGGCCGCGGGTCTAATAGGGGGAAGTGCCGGTTCGTGAGCCAATTAGAGCTCACGGACGGCACTTCCCCCTATTAGACCCGCGGCCGCCGGAGATGATGCAGCAGGAGGGACACAGGGAGGCGCGCTGTGTGCCCTCCGTGTCCCTCCAAAAAGCGGCGGAGGGAAGGAGACTGCAGACAGACATGCGGACGCTCGTCCGCATGTCAGTCTGCTGTAAATCAGTGGCTCCCCCGCAGCCCCTCGCCCCCAAGCCACCGCGAGGACTGCGGGGGTAGTAGTTACGCCACTGGTCCAATCTCATCTGATGATGGAAGCTAAGCAGTGTTGTGCCTGGTTTGTTTTTGGATTTCAAGTCCTGCCTTCTGGTTTGGCCACGGCACCTCGGATATTCACCAAGGTCATGGCCGTGATGACGACCCTTCACCATCAGAGAATCAGGATCCTGCCAAATCTGGACGACTTGCTGATCCTGGTGAACTCCCAAGAGGTTCTCCACAGTTATCTGGAACTGGCGGTCCAATTCCTAAAAGTCCACGGGTGGCTCATCAACTGAAAAAAGTCCTCGCTGGTCCCTGCTCGGAACATTGTGCACCTAGGGGCACTGCTGGACACACACAGCCAACAATTGTTTCTGTCTCCAGAGAAAGTCCTGAAAATTCAGGACAGTATCGTCCTCTCTCGCCCAAGAGTGTTGATACACACAGCGATGCAAGTACTAGACCTCATGGTGTCGGCTTTCGATATGGTAGAGTACGCTCAATTTCATTACCGCCCTCTGCAGAGGTTAATCCTCTCCAAGTGGGACGGCCTGCCTCATCGGATGATGTCTCAAATGATCTCCTTGACTCCGGAGGTTCGTCTGACACTGAGCTGGTGGCTACAGGACCAACAGTTGAGCAGGGGCCATCCCTTCTGGATCTCCAACTGTGTCCTCCTGACAATGGATGCCAGTCTTTTGGGCTGGGCCATGGTGTTGGAGCAACACTTTCTCCAGGGTCGGTGGACCAGGGAGGAATCTCTCCTCCTGATATACATTCTGGAATTGCAGGCAGTGTTCAATTAATTGACACTGGCCCTGCCTCTAGTACAAAACAGGCCTGTTCAAGTACAATCTGACAACGCCACCATGGTAGTGTACACAAATCATCAAGGCGGCACTCGAAACTGCATGGCAAAGCTGGAAGTATCAAAAATCCTCCGTTGGGTAGAAAGTCATCTGACAGCAATATCGGCAGTGTTCATTCCCGGAGTCCTCAACTAGGAAGCGGATTTCCTCAGTCGTCAGGACGTTCACGCTGGAGAGTGGAGAGGCCGCAGCAGAAATGTCTGCACTGGTGTCAGTAGGTGACTGAGGCAGGGATGACTTGGAGATAGTGGGTGACTGAAGCATGTATGAGTGGGAGATAGTGGGTGACTGAGGCCGGGGTGACTGGGAGATAGTGGGTGACAGGGAGATAGTGGGTTACTGAGGGAGGGGTGATAGGAAGGGGTTGGGTAAGTATGGGAAGAAAGTGGGTGACAGGTATAATAAATGACTAAGGCAGGGGTGATAGGGAGATAGTGGATGACTGTGGCAGGGGTGACAGGGACAGTAAGAGACTGAGGCATGGGTGACAGGGATAGTGGCTGACTGAGGCAGGGGTGACTGGGAGATAGTGGGTGACTGAGGCAGGGTTGACAGGGATAGTGGGTGACTGAAGCAGGGGTGATAGGGTGACAGTGGGTGACTAAAGCAGGGGTGACTGGTATAGTGGGTGACTGAGGCAGGGATCGCAGATATAGTGGTTGACTGAGGCAGCGGTGACTGGGAGATAGTGGGTAACTGAGGCAGGGGTGACAGGGAAAGTGTGTGACTCAGGCAGGGGTGATAGGGAGATAGTGGGCTGCATATCTCTGCCTCACTGCAGCAGCACATTCCTGCTTCAATGACAGCAGCACATCCCTACCTCACTTATAGCAGCACATCCCTGCCTCGCTGACAGCAGCACATCCCTGCCTCGCTGACAGCAGCACATCCCTGCCTCGCTGACAGCAGCACATCCCTGCTTCACTGACAGCAGCACATCCCTGCTTCGCTGACAGCAGCACATCCCTGCTTCGCTGACAGCAGCACATCCCTGCCTCGCTGACAGCAGCACATCCCTGTCTCGCTGACAGCAGCACAGCACTGCTTCGCTGACAGCAGCACATCACTGCTTCACTACCAGCAGCACATCCCTGCCTCACTGGCAGCAGCACATCCCTGCCTTACTGACAGCTGTATATAGGGCCTAATTCAGACCTGATCCCTGCTGTGCATATTCACACAACAGGAGATCAGGTCTGAAGTGCGTGTGTGCTGGTGCCGCAGTGCACCGGCACATGCCAGAGATGCGATCAGCATCTCTGCCCAGTGAGCGCCTCTGCCTGATTAATCTGGAGAGTTTTTGTAAGATGTTTCTTCCATCAACCAACGAAGAAACACATTGGTACTTTCCCATGATGAGTGAGTGCTTCAGGATCTCTTGAACTTACATGTGCAGCAGAGTACTGCAATGGAAGCATGCTGGGCCCATAACCCAGAGGTAGGCAGATTGAAACTATCCTCTGCTATATGCATTTTTTTTTGTTAATTAAAGTAATCAAAAACTGGGATTGATATTTTGTCTCTTTTATTTTTACTTAAAGTACAATAACTTTTACCATTTTAATTTGTTTTAATAGTATATTGACAGTATTGTTTTCTTTCAAAAATCCACTTCATTTTCTTTACCCTATTATTAAAATGGTAATTGACAAAAACAAACTACATTGTCACCAGAAGAGCAATACAAAATGTACAAGTGATATATTAAAATCATCTTTCCAGCTTGAATTTCAATGATGCATTGGGTCAACAATTTTGTGAGAAACATCTTCACCCTTAAATAAAGATTTTCTTAATTCCTTACCTGTGTGCTAATTAGATATCACCTTGTTTTCACATTAAACAGACTTCCACATGAGAAAGCAGCAAGGATGCAGTGGCGTTAATGTTTCCTGGTGTCAACCTGTATTATTTCAGTAGACATTGAAATGAGGATACATCTTGCTGCCTTTCCAATGAAGCAAGTTTAATTTAGTAATAGGTGAAAAACCATCCCTACAAAGGTGTTAATCAGAGACTTGGCTTTGTGGACACTTTTCAGAGAACAAATTTGTTAGCATAAAAATAAAGCCAGAAAATAAAGAGCTGTTTAATCACTCAATTGGATTTTTCTGCCAGCATATTTTTTTTCTCTGCAACCCACTGCTAAATTGTGCTTCCTAGCTGTTTTTATAAAATCACTGAATCAAATCTAACTCTGATTACATCAGAGAAGGCCAGGTACCCTACACCAAAACAGGGGGTTTGAAATTTTGACTTGTCTACTTAAAGATCACCAAAATCTGATAACAAGGTCAATTAGGTCCCTGGGTGGGATTGAACCACCAACCTTTTGGTTAATAGCTGTACATACTAACTGATTGCGCCACAGAGACACTTTGCAAAAGTCCATACTGACAAAGGCTAATAAGCATTCATCTAAAACGTTTCCTAGAAAAACTTTAAAAAGTCAATAATCTGGAGAGTTTTTGTAAGATGTTTCTTCCATCAACCAACGAAGAAACACATTGGTACTTTCCCATGATGAGTGAGTGCTTCAGGATCTCTTGAACTTACATGTGCAGCAGAGTACTGCAATGGAAGCATGCTGGGCCCATAACCCAGAGGTAGGCAGATTGAAACTATCCTCTGCTATATGCATTTTTTTTTTTTGTTAATTAAAGTAATCCAAAACTGGGATTGATATTTTGTCTCTTTTATTTTTACTTAAAGTACAATAACTTTTACCATTTTAATTTGTTTTAATAGTATATTGACAGTATTGTTTTCTTTCAAAAATCCACTTAATTTTCTTTACCCTATTATTAAAATGGTAATTGACAAAAACAAACTACATTGTCACCAGAAGAGCAATACAAAATGTACAAGTGATATATTAAAATCATCTTTCCAGCTTGAATTTCAATGTTGCATTGGGTCAACAATTTTGTGAGAAACATCTTCACCCTTAAATAAAGATTTTCTTAATTCCTTACCTGTGTGCTAATTAGATATCACCTTGTTTTCACATTAAACAGACTTCCACATGAGAAAGCAGCAAGGATGCAGTGGCGTTAATGTTTCCTGGTGTCAACTTGTATTATTTCAGTAGACATTGAAATGAGGATGCATCTTGCTGCCTTTCCAATGAAGCAAGTTTAATTTAGTAATAGGTGAAAAACCATCCTTACAAAGGTGTTAATCAGAGACTTGACTTTGTGGACACTTTTCAGAGAACAAATTTGTTAGCATAAAAATAAAGCCAGAAAATGAAGAGCTGTTTAATCACTCGATTGGATTTTTCTGCCAGCATATTTTTTTTCTCTGCAACCCACTGCTAAATTGTGCTTCCTAGCTGTTTTTTATAAAATCACTGAATCAAATCTAACTCTGATTACATCAGAGAAGGCCATGTACCCTACACCATAAGATGAGGTTTGAAATTTTGACTTGTCTACTTAAATATCACCAAAATCTGATCACAAGGTTAATTATGTCCCTGGGTGGGATTGAACCACCAACCTTTTGGTTAATAGCCAAACACACTAACCGATTGCACCACAGAGACACTTTGCAAAAGTCCATACTGACAAAGGCTAATAAGCATTCATCTAAAACGTTTCCTAGAAAAACTTTAAAAAGTCAATAATCTGGAGAGTTTTTGTAAGATGTTTCTTCCATCAACCAACGAAGAAACACATTGGTACTTTCCCATGATGAGTGAGTGCTTCAGGATCTCTTGCACTTACATGTGCAGCAGAGTACTGCAATGGAAGCATGCTGGGCCCATAACCCAGAGGTAGGCAGATTGAAACTATCCTCTGCTATATGCATTTTTTTGTTTGTTAATTAAAGTAATCCAAAACTGGGATTGATATTTTGGCTCTTTTATTTTTACTTAAAGTACAATAACTTTTACCATTTTAATTTGTTTTAATAGTATATTGACAGTATAGTTTTCTATCAAAAATCCACTTAATTTTCTTTACCCTGTTATTAAAATGGTAATTGACAAAAAAACTACATTGTCACCAGAAGAGCAATACAAAATGTACAAGTGATATATTAAAATCATCTTTCCAGCTTGAATTTCAATGATGCATTGGGGCAACAATTTTGTGAGAAACATCTTCACCCTTAAATAAAGATTTTCGTAATTCCTTACCTGTGTGCTAATTAGATACCACCTTGTTTTCACATTAAACAGACTTCCACATGAGAAAGCAGCAAGGATGCAGTGGCGTTAATGTTTCCTGGTGTCAACCTGTATTATTTCAGTAGACATTGAAATGAGGATACATCTTGCTGCCTTTCCAATGAAGCAAGTTTAATTTAATAATAGGTGAAAAACCATCCCTACAAAGGTGTTAATCAGAGACTTGGCTTTGTGGACACTTTTCAGAGAACAAATTTGTTAGCATAAAAATAAAGCCAGAAAATAAAGAGCTCTTTAATCACTCAATTGGATTTTTCTGCCAGCATATTTTTTTTCTCTGCAACCCACTGCTAAATTGTGCTTCCTAGCTGTTTTTATAAAATCACTGAATCAAATCTAACTCTGATTACATCAGAGAAGGCCAGGTACCCTACACCATAACAGGGGGTTTGAAATTTTGACTTGTCTACTTAAAGATCACCAAAATCTGATAACAAGGTCAATTAGGTCCCTGGGTGGGATTGAACCACCAACCTTTTGGTTAATAGCCGTACATACTAACTGATTGCGCCACAGAGACACTTTGCAAAAGTCCATACTGACAAAGGCTAATAAGCATTCATCTAAAACGTTTCCTAGAAAAACTTTAAAAAGTCAATAATCTGGAGAGTTTTTGTAAGATGTTTCTTCCATCAACCAACGAAGAAACACATTGGTACTTTCCCATGATGAGTGAGTGCTTCAGGATCTCTTGAACTTACATGTGCAGCAGAGTACTGCAATGGAAGCATGCTGGGCCCATAACCCAGAGGTAGGCAGATTGAAACTATCCTCTGCTATATGCATTTTTTTTTGTTAATTAAAGTAATCCAAAACTGGGATTGATATTTTGTCTCTTTTATTTTTACTTAAAGTACAATAACTTTTACCATTTTAATTTGTTTTAATAGTATATTGACAGTATTGTTTTCTTTCAAAAATCCACTTCATTTTCTTTACCCTATTATTAAAATGGTAATTGACAAAAACAAACTACATTGTCACCAGAAGAGCAATACAAAATGTACAAGTGATATATTAAAATCATCTTTCCAGCTTGAATTTCAATGTTGCATTGGGTCAACAATTTTGTGAGAAACATCTTCACCCTTAAATAAAGATTTTCTTAATTCCTTACCTGTGTGCTAATTAGATATCACCTTGTTTTCACATTAAACAGACTTCCACATGAGAAAGCAGCAAGGATGCAGTGGCGTTAATGTTTCCTGGTGTCAACTTGTATTATTTCAGTAGACATTGAAATGAGGATGCATCTTGCTGCCTTTCCAATGAAGCAAGTTTAATTTAGTAATAGGTGAAAAACCATCCTTACAAAGGTGTTAATCAGAGACTTGGCTTTGTGGACACTTTTCAGAGAACAAATTTGTTAGCATAAAAATAAAGCCAGAAAATGAAGAGCTGTTTAATCACTCGATTGGATTTTTCTGCCAGCATATTTTTTTTCTCTGCAACCCACTGCTAAATTGTGCTTCCTAGCTGTTTTTTATAAAATCACTGAATCAAATCTAACTCTGATTACATCAGAGAAGGCCAGGTACCCTACACAATAAGAGGGGGTTTGAAATTTTGACTTGTCTACTTAAATATCACCAAAATCTGATCACAAGGTCAATTACGTCCCTGGGTGGGATTGAACCACCAACCTTTTGGTTAATAGCCGAACACACTAACCGATTGCGCCACCGAGACACTTTGTAAACAGTACATACTGACAAAGGCTAATAAGCATACATCTAGAACGTTTCCTAGAAAAATATTAAAAAATCAATAATCTGGAGAGTTTTTGTAAGATGTTTCTTCCATCAACCAATGAATAAACACATTGGTACTTTCCCATGATGAGTGAGTGCTTCAGGATCTCTTGCACTTACATGTGCAGCAGAGTACTGCAATGGAAGCATGCTGGACCCATAACCCAGAGGTAGGCAGATTGAAACTATCCTTTGCTATATGCATTTTTTTTGTTAATTTAAGTAATCAAAACTGGGATTGATATTTTTGCTCTTTTATTTTTACTTAAAGTACAATAACTTTTACCATTTTAATTTGTTTTAATAGTATATTGACAGTATAGTTTTCTTTCAAAAATCCACTTAATTTTCTTTACCCGATTATTAAAATGGTAATTGACAAAAAAAACTACATTGTCACCAGAAGAGCAATACAAAATGTACAAGTGATATATTAAAATCATCTTTCCAGCTTGAATTTCAATGATGCATTGGGGCAACGATTTTGTGAGAAACATCTTCACCCTTAAATAAAGATTTTCTTAATTCCTTACCTGTGTGCTAATTAGATATCACCTTGTTTTCATATTAAACAGACTTTTACATGAGAAAGCAGCAAGGATGCAGTGGCGTTAATGTTTCCTGGTGTCAACCTGTATTATTTCAGTAGACATTGAAATGAGGATGCATCTTGCTGCCTTTCCAATGAAGCAAGTTTAATTTAGTAATAGGTGAAAAACCATCCTTACAAAGGTGTTAATCAGAGACTTGGCTTTGTGGACACTTTTCAGAGAACAAATTTGTTAGCATAAAAATAAAGCCAGAAAATAAAGAGCTGTTTAATCACTCAATTGGATTTTTCTGCCAGCATATTTTTTTTCTCTGCAACCCACTGCTAAATTGTGCTTCCTAGCTGTTTTTATAAAATCACTGAATCAAATCTAACTCTGATTACATCAGAGAAGGCCAAGTACCCTACACCATAACAGGGGGTTTGAAATTTTGACTTGTCTACTTAAAGATCACCAAAATCTGATAACAAGGTCAATTACGTCCCTGGGTGGGATTAAACCACCAACCTTTTGGTTAAAAGCCGTACATACTAACTGATTGCGCCACAGAGACACTTTGCAAATTTCCATACTGACAAAGGCTAATAAGCATTCATCTAAAACGTTTCCTAGAAAAACTTTAAAATGTCAATAATCTGGAGAGTTTTTGTAAGATGTTTCTTCCATCAACCAACGAAGAAACACATTGGTACTTTCCCATGATGAGTGAGTGCTTCAGGATCTCTTGCACTTACATGTGCAGCAGAGTACTGCAATGGAAGCATGCTGGGCCCATAACCCAGAGGTAGGCAGATTGAAACTATCCTCTGCTATATGCATTTTTTTTTGTTAATTAAAGTAATCCAAAACTGGGATTGATATTTTGTCTCTTTTATTTTTACTTAAAGTACAATAACTTTTACCATTTTAATTTGTTTTAATAGTATATTGACAGTATTGTTTTCTTTCAAAAATCCACTTCATTTTCTTTACCCTATTATTAAAATGGTAATTGACAAAAACAAACTACATTGTCACCAGAAGAGCAATACAAAATGTACAAGTGATATATTAAAATCATCTTTCCAGCTTGAATTTCAATGATGCATTGGGTCAACAATTTTGTGAGAAACATCTTCACCCTTAAATAAAGATTTTCTTAATTCCTTACCTGTGTGCTAATTAGATATCACCTTGTTTTCACATTAAACAGACTTCCACATGAGAAAGCAGCAAGGATGCAGTGGCGTTAATGTTTCCTGGTGTCAACTTGTATTATTTCAGTAGACATTGAAATGAGGATGCATCTTGCTGCCTTTCCAATGAAGCAAGTTTAATTTAGTAATAGGTGAAAAACCATCCTTACAAAGGTGTTAATCAGAGACTTGGCTTTGTGGACACTTTTCAGAGAACAAATTTGTTAGCATAAAAATAAAGCCAGAAAATGAAGAGCTGTTTAATCACTCGATTGGATTTTTCTGCCAGCATATTTTTTTTCTCTGCAACCCACTGCTAAATTGTGCTTCCTAGCTGTTTTTTATAAAATCACTGAATCAAATCTAACTCTGATTACATCAGAGAAGGCCATATACCCTACACCATAAGAGGAGGTTTGAAATTTTGACTTGTCTACTTAAATATCACCAAAATCTGATCACAAGGTTAATTACGTCCCTGGGTGGGATTGAACCACCAACCTTTTGGTTAACAGCCAAACACACTAACCGATTGCGCCACAGAGACACTTTGCAAAAAGTACATACTGACAAAGGCTAATAAGCATACATCTAGAACGTTTCCTAGAAAAACATTAAAAAATCAATAATCTGGAGAGTTTTTGTAAGATGTTTCTTCCATCAACCAACGAATAAACACATTGGTACTTTCCCATGATGAGTGAGTGCTTCAGGATCTCTTGCACTTACATGGGCAGCAGAGTACTGCAATGGAAGCATGCTGGACCCATAACCCAGAGGTAGGCAGATTGAAACTATCCTTTGCTATATGCATTTTTTTGGTTAATTTAAGTAATCAAAACTGGGATTGATATTTTTGCTCTTTTATTTTTACTTAAAGTACAATAACTTTTACCATTTTAATTTGTTTTAATAGTATATTGACAGTATAGTTTTCTTTCAAAAATCCACTTAATTTTCTTTACCCTGTTATTAAAATGGTAATTGACAAAAAAACTACATTGTCACCAGAAGAGCAATACAAAATGTACAAGTGATATATTAAAATCATCTTTCCAGCTTGAATTTCAATGATGCATTGGGGCAACAATTTTGTGAGAAACATCTTCACCCTTAAATAAAGATTTTCGTAATTCCTTACCTGTGTGCTAATTAGATATCACCTTGTTTTCACATTAAACAGACCTCCATGTGAGAAAGCAGCAAAGATGCAGTGGCGTTAATGTTTCCTGGTGTCAACCTGTATTATTTCAGTAGACATTGAAATGAGGATGCATCTTGCTGCCTTTCCAATGAAGCAAGTTTAATTTAGTAATAGGTGAAAAACCATCCTTACAAAGGTGTTAATCAGAGACTTGGCTTTGTGGACACTTTTCAGAGAACAAATTTGTTAGCATAAAAATAAATTCCAGAAAATGAAGAGCTGTTTAATCACTCAATTGGATTTTTCTGCCAGCATATTTTTTTTCTCTGCAACCCACTGCTAAATTGTGCTTCCTAGCTGTTTTTTATAAAATCACTGAATCAAATCTAACTCTGATTACATCAGAGAAGGCCAGGTACCCTACACAATAAGAGGGGGTTTGAAATTTTGACTTGTCTACTTAAATATCACCAAAATCTGATCACAAGGTCAATTACGTCCCTGGGTGGGATTGAACCACCGACCTTTTGGTTAATAGCCGAACACACTAACCGATTGCGCCACCAAGACACTTTGCAAACAGTACATACTAACAAAGGCTAATAAGCATACATCTAGAACGTTTCCTAGAAAAATATTAAAAAATCAATAATCTGGAGAGTTTTTGTAAGATGTTTCTTCCATCAACCAATGAATAAACACATTGGTACTTTCCCATGATGAGGGAGTGCTTCAGGATCTCTTGCACTTACATGTGCAGCAGAGTACTGCAATGGAAGCATGCTGGACCCATAACCCAGAGGTAGGCAGATTGAAACTATCCTTTGCTATATGCATTTTTTTTTGTTAATTTAAGTAATCAAAACTGGGATTGATATTTTTGCTCTTTTATTTTTACTTAAAGTACAATAACTTTTACCATTTTAATTTGTTTTAATAGTATATTGACAGTATAGTTTTCTTTCAAAAATCCACTTAATTTTCTTTACCCTATTATTAAAATGGTAATTGACAAAAAAAACTACATTGTCACCAGAAGAGCAATACAAAATGTACAAGTGATATATTAAAATCATCTTTCCAGCTTGAATTTCAATGATGCATTGGGGCAACAATTTTGTGAGAAACATATTCACCCTTAAATAAAGATTTTCGTAATTTCTTACCTGTGTGCTAATTAGATATCACCTTGTTTTCACATTAAACAGACTTCCACATGAGAAAGCAGCAAGGATGCAGTGGCGTTAATGTTTCCTGGTGTCAACCTGTATTATTTCAGTAGACATTGAAATGAGGATGCATCTTGCTGCCTTTCCAATGAAGCAAGTTTAATTTAGTAATAGGTGAAAAACCATCCCTACAAAGGTGTTAATCAGAGACTTGGCTTTGTGGACACTTTTCAGAGAACAAATTTGTTAGCATAAAAATAAAGCCAGAAAATGAAGAGCTGTTTAATCACGCAATTTGATTTTTTTGCCAGCATATTTCTTTTTCTCTGCAACCCACTGCTAAATTGTGCTTCCTAGATGTTTTTATAAAATCACTGAATCAAATCTAACTCTGATTACATCAGAGAAGGCCAGGTACCCTACACCATAACAGGGGGTATGAAATTTGACTTGTCTACTTAAAGATCACCAAAATCTGATAACAAGGTCAATTAGGTCCCTGGGTGGGATTGAACCACCAACCTTTTGGTTAATAGCCGTACATACTAACTGATTGCGCCACAGAGACACTTTGCAAAAGTTCATACTGACAAAGGCTAATAAGCATTCATCTAAAACGTTTCCTAGAAAAACTTTAAAAAGTCAATAATCTGGAGAGTTTTTGTAAGATGTTTCTTCCATCAACCAACGAAGAAACACATTGGTACTTTCCCATGATGAGTGAGTGCTTCAGGATCTCTTGCACTTACATGTGCAGCAGAGTACTGCAATGGAAGCATGCTGGGCCCATAACCCAGAGGTAGGCAGATTGAAACTATCCTCTGCTATATGCATTTTTTTTTGTTAATTAAAGTAATCCAAAACTGGGATTGATATTTTGGCTCTTTTATTTTTACTTAAAGTACAATAACTTTTACCATTTTAATTTGTTTTAATAGTATATTGACAGTATTGTTTTCTTTCAAAAATCCACTTCATTTTCTTTACCCTATTATTAAAATGGTAATTGACAAAAACAAACTACATTGTCACCAGAAGAGCAATACAAAATGTACAAGTGATATATTAAAATCATCTTTCCAGCTTGAATTTCAATGATGCATTGGGGCAACGATTTTGTGAGAAACATCTTCACCCTTAAATAAAGATTTTCTTAATTCCTTACCTGTGTGCTAATTAGATATCACCTTGTTTTCATATTAAACAGACTTTTACATGAGAAAGCAGCAAGGATGCAGTGGCGTTAATGTTTCCTGGTGTCAACCTGTATTATTTCAGTAGACATTGAAATGAGGATGCATCTTGCTGCCTTTCCAATGAAGCAAGTTTAATTTAGTAATAGGTGAAAAACCATCCTTACAAAGGTGTTAATCAGAGACTTGGCTTTGTGGACACTTTTCAGAGAACAAATTTGTTAGCATAAAAATAAAGCCAGAAAATAAAGAGCTGTTTAATCACTCAATTGGATTTTTCTGCCAGCATATTTTTTTTCTCTGCAACCCACTGCTAAATTGTGCTTCCTAGCTGTTTTTATAAAATCACTGAATCAAATCTAACTCTGATTACATCAGAGAAGGCCAAGTACCCTACACCATAACAGGGGGTTTGAAATTTTGACTTGTCTACTTAAAGATCACCAAAATCTGATAACAAGGTCAATTAGGTCCCTAGGTGGGATTAAACCACCAACCTTTTGGTTAAAAGCCGTACATACTAACTGATTGCGCCACAGAGACACTTTGCAAATTTCCATACTGACAAAGGCTAATAAGCATTCATCTAAAACGTTTCCTAGCAAAACTTTAAAAAGTCAATAATCTGGAGAGTTTTTGTAAGATGTTTCTTCCATCAACCAACGAAGAAACACATTGGTACTTTCCCATGATGAGTGAGTGCTTCAGGATCTCTTGCACTTACATGTGCAGCAGAGTACTGCAATGGAAGCATGCTGGACCCATAACCCAGAGGTAGGCAGATTGAAACTATCCTCTGCTGTATGCTTTTTTTTTTGTTAATTAAAGTAATCCAAAACTGGGATTGATATTTTGGCTCTTTTATTTTTACTTAAAGTACAATAACTTTTACCATTTTAATTTGTTTTAATAGTATATTGACAGTATTGTTTTCTTTCAAAAATCCACTTCATTTTCTTTACCCTATTATTAAAATGGTAATTGACAAAAACAAACTACATTGTCACCAGAAGAGCAATACAAAATGTACAAGTGATATATTAAAATCATCTTTCCAGCTTGAATTTCAATGATGCATTGGGTCAACAATTTTGTGAGAAACATCTTCACCCTTAAATAAAGATTTTCTTAATTCCTTACCTGTGTGCTAATTAGATATCACCTTGTTTTCACATTAAACAGACTTCCACATGAGAAAGCAGCAAGGATGCAGTGGCGTTAATGTTTCCTGGTGTCAACTTGTATTATTTCAGTAGACATTGAAATGAGGATGCATCTTGCTGCCTTTCCAATGAAGCAAGTTTAATTTAGTAATAGGTGAAAAACCATCCTTACAAAGGTGTTAATCAGAGACTTGGCTTTGTGGACACTTTTCAGAGAACAAATTTGTTAGCATAAAAATAAAGCCAGAAAATGAAGAGCTGTTTAATCACTCGATTGGATTTTTCTGCCAGCATATTTTTTTTCTCTGCAACCCACTGCTAAATTGTGCTTCCTAGCTGTTTTTTATAAAATCACTGAATCAAATCTAACTCTGATTACATCAGAGAAGGCCATGTACCCTACACCATAAGAGGAGGTTTGAAATTTTGACTTGTCTACTTAAATATCACCAAAATCTGATCACAAGGTTAATTACGTCCCTGGGTGGGATTGAACCACCAACCTTTTGGTTAATAGCCGAACACGCTAACCGATTGCGCCACAGAGACACTTTGCAAACAGTACATACTGACAAAGGCTAATAAGCATACATCTAGAACGTTTTCTAGAAAAACATTAAAAAATCAATAATCTGGAGAGTTTTTGTAAGATGTTTCTTCCATCAACCAATGAATAAACACATTGGTACTTTCCCATGATGAGTGAGTGCTTCAGGATCTCTTGCACTTACATGTGCAGCAGAGTACTGCAATGGAAGCATGCTGGACCCATAACCCAGAGGTAGGCAGATTGAAACTATCCTTTGTTATATGCATTTTTTTTTGTTAATTTAAGTAATCAAAACTGGGATTGATATTTTTGCTCTTTTATTTTTACTTAAAGTACAATAACTTTTACCATTTTAATTTGTTTTAATAGTATATTGACAGTATAGTTTTCTTTCAAAAATCCGCTTAATTTTCTTTACCCTATTATTAAAATGGTAATTGACAAAAAAAACTACATTGTCACCAGAAGAGCAATACAAAATGTACAAGTGATATATTAAAATCATCTTTCCAGCTTGAATTTCAAAGATGCATTGGGGCAACAATTTTGTGAGAAACATCTTCACCCTTAAATAAAGATTTTCGGAATTTCTTACCTGTGTGCTAATTAGATATCACCTTGTTTTCACATTAAACAGACTTCCACATGAGAAAGCAGCAAGGATGCAGTGGCGTTAATGTTTCCTGGTGTCAACTTGTATTATTTCAGTAGACATTGAAATGAGGATGCATCTTGCTGCCTTTCCAATGAAGCAAGTTTAATTTAGTAATAGGTGAAAAACCATCCCTACAAAGGTGTTAATCAGAGACTTGGCTTTGTGGACACTTTTCAGAGAACAAATTTGTTAGCATAAAAATAAAGCCAGAAAATGAAGAGCTGTTTAATCACGCAATTTGATTTTTTTGCCAGCATATTTCTTTTTCTCTGCAACCCACTGCTAAATTGTGCTTCCTAGATGTTTTTATAAAATCACTGAATCAAATCTAACTCTGATTACATCAGAGAAGGCCAGGTACCCTACACCATAACAGGGGGTATGAAATTTGACTTGTCTACTTAAATATCACCAAAATCTGATAACAAGGTCAATTGGTGGGATTGAACCACCAACCTTTTGGTTAATAGCCGTACATACTAACTGATTGCGCCACAGAGACACTTTGCAAAAGTTCATACTGACAAAGGCTAATAAGCATTCATCTAAAACGTTTCCTAGAAAAACTTTAAAATGTCAATTATCTGGAGAGTTTTTGTAAGATGTTTCTTCCATCAACCAACGAAGAAACACATTGGTACTTTCCCATGATGAGTGAGTGCTTCAGGATCTCTTGCACTTACATGTGCAGCAGAGTACTGCAATGGAAGCATGCTGGGCCCATAACCCAGAGGTAGGCAGATTGAAACTATCCTCTGCTATATGCATTTTTTTTTGTTAATTAAAGTAATCCAAAACTCGGATTGATATTTTGTCTCTTTTATTTTTACTTAAAGTACAATAACTTTTACCATTTTAATTTGTTTTAATAGTATATTGACAGTATTGTTTTCTTTCAAAAATCCACTTCATTTTCTTTACCCTATTATTAAAATGGTAATTGACAAAAACAAACTACATTGTCACCAGAAGAGCAATACAAAATGTACAAGTGATATATTAAAATCATCTTTCCAGCTTGAATTTCAATGATGCATTGGGTCAACAATTTTGTGAGAAACATCTTCACCCTTAAATAAAGATTTTCTTAATTCCTTACCTGTGTGCTAATTAGATATCACCTTGTTTTCACATTAAACAGACTTCCACATGAGAAAGCAGCAAGGATGCAGTGGCGTTAATGTTTCCTGGTGTCAACTTGTATTATTTCAGTAGACATTGAAATGAGGATGCATCTTGCTGCCTTTCCAATGAAGCAAGTTTAATTTAGTAATAGGTGAAAAACCATCCTTACAAAGGTGTTAATCAGAGACTTGGCTTTGTGGACACTTTTCAGAGAACAAATTTGTTAGCATAAAAATAAAGCCAGAAAATGAAGAGCTGTTTAATCACTCGATTGGATTTTTCTGCCAGCAAATTTTTTTTCTCTGCAACCCACTGCTAAATTGTGCTTCCTAGCTGTTTTTTTATAAAATCACTGAATCAAATCTAACTCTGATTACATCAGAGAAGGCCATGTACCCTACACCATAAGAGGAGGTTTGAAATTTTGACTTGTCTACTTAAATATCACCAAAATCTGATCACAAGGTTAATTACATCCCTGGGTGGGATTGAACCACCAACCTTTTGGTTAACAGCCAAACACACTAACCGATTGCGCCACAGAGACACTTTGCAAAAAGTACATACTGACAAAGGCTAATAAGCATACATCTAGAACGTTTCCTAGAAAAACATTAAAAAATCAATAATCTGGAGAGTTTTTGTAAGATGTTTCTTCCATCAACCAACGAATAAACACATTGGTACTTTCCCATGATGAGTGAGTGCTTCAGGATCTCTTGCACTTACATGGGCAGCAGAGTACTGCAATGGAAGCATGCTGGACCCATAACCCAGAGGTAGGCAGATTGAAACTATCCTTTGCTATATGCATTTTTTTTGTTAATTTAAGTAATCAAAACTGGGATTGATATTTTTGCTCTTTTATTTTTACTTAAAGTACAATAACTTTTACCATTTTAATTTGTTTTAATAGTATATTGACAGTATAGTTTTCTTTCAAAAATCCACTTAATTTTCTTTACCCTGTTATTAAAATGGTAATTGACAAAAAAACTACATTGTCACCAGAAGAGCAATACAAAATGTACAAGTGATATATTAAAATCATCTTTCCAGCTTGAATTTCAATGATGCATTGGGGCAACAATTTTGTGAGAAACATCTTCACCCTTAAATAAAGATTTTCGTAATTCCTTACCTGTGTGCTAATTAGATATCACCTTGTTTTCACATTAAACAGACTTCCATGTGAGAAAGCAGCAAAGATGCAGTGGCGTTAATGTTTCCTGGTGTCAACCTGTATTATTTCAGTAGACATTGAAATGAGGATGCATCTTGCTGCCTTTCCAATGAAGCAAGTTTAATTTAGTAATAGGTGAAAAACCATCCTTACAAAGGTGTTAATCAGAGACTTGGCTTTGTGGACACTTTTCAGAGAACAAATTTGTTAGCATAAAAATAAATTCCAGAAAATGAAGAGCTGTTTAATCACTCAATTGGATTTTTCTGCCAGCATATTTTTTTTCTCTGCAACCCACTGCTAAATTGTGCTTCCTAGCTGTTTTTTATAAAATCACTGAATCAAATCTAACTCTGATTACATCAGAGAAGGCCAGGTACCCTACACAATAAGAGGGGGTTTGAAATTTTGACTTGTCTACTTAAATATCACCAAAATCTGATCACAAGGTCAATTACGTCCCTGGGTGGGATTGAACCACCAACCTTTTGGTTAATAGCCGAACACACTAACCGATTGCGCCACCGAGACACTTTGCAAACAGTACATACTGACAAAGGCTAATAAGCATACATCTAGAACGTTTCCTAGAAAAATATTAAAAAATCAATAATCTGGAGAGTTTTTGTAAGATGTTTCTTCCATCAACCAATGAATAAACACATTGGTACTTTCCCATGATGAGGGAGTGCTTCAGGATCTCTTGCACTTACATGTGCAGCAGAGTACTGCAATGGAAGCATGCTGGACCCATAACCCAGAGGTAGGCAGATTGAAACTATCCTTTGCTATATGCATTTTTTTTGGTTAATTTAAGTAATCAAAACTGGGATTGATATTTTTGCTCTTTTATTTTTACTTAAAGTACAATAACTTTTACCATTTTAATTTGTTTTAATAGTATATTGACAGTATAGTTTTCTTTCAAAAATCCACTTAATTTTCTTTACCCTATTATTAAAATGGTAATTGACAAAAAAAACTACATTGTCACCAGAAGAGCAATACAAAATGTACAAGTGATATATTAAAATCATCTTTCCAGCTTGAATTTCAATGATGCATTGGGGCAACAATTTTGTGAGAAACATCTTCACCCTTAAATAAAGATTTTCGTAATTTCTTACCTGTGTGCTAATTAGATATCACCTTGTTTTCACATTAAACAGACTTCCACATGAGAAAGCAGCAAGGATGCAGTGGCGTTAATGTTTCCTGGTGTCAACCTGTATTATTTCAGTAGACATTGAAATGAGGATGCATCTTGCTGCCTTTCCAATGAAGCAAGTTTAATTTAGTAATAGGTGAAAAACCATCCTTACAAAGGTGTTAATCAGAGACTTGGCTTTGAGGACACTTTTCAGAGAACAAATTTGTTAGCATAAAAATAAAGCCAGAAAATGAAGAGCTGTTTAATCACGCAATTTGATTTTTTTGCCAGCATATTTCTTTTTCTCTGCAACCCACTGCTAAATTGTGCTTCCTAGATGTTTTTATAAAATCACTGAATCAAATCTAACTCTGATTACATCAGAGAAGGCCAGGTACCCTACACCATAACAGGGGGTATGAAATTTGACTTGTCTACTTAAAGATCACCAAAATCTGATAACAAGGTCAATTAGGACCCTGGGTGGGATTGAACCACCAACCTTTTGGTTAATAGCCGTACATACTAACTGATTGCGCCACAGAGACACTTTGCAAAAGTTCATACTGACAAAGGCTAATAAGCATTCATCTAAAACGTTTCCTAGAAAAACTTTAAAAAGTCAATAATCAGGAGAGTTTTTGTAAGATGTTTCTTCCATCAACCAACGAAGAAACACATTGGTACTTTCCCATGATGAGTGAGTGCTTCAGGATCTCTTGCACTTACATGTGCAGCAGAGTACTGCAATGGAAGCATGCTGGGCCCATAACCCAGAGGTAGGCAGATTGAAACTATCCTCTGCTATATGCATTTTTTTGTTTGTTAATTAAAGTAATCCAAAACTGGGATTGATATTTTGTCTCTTTTATTTTTACTTAAAGTACAATAACTTTTACCATTTTAATTTGTTTTAATAGTATATTGACAGTATTGTTTTCTTTCAAAAATCCACTTCATTTTCTTTACCCTATTATTAAAATGGTAATTGACAAAAACAAACTACATTGTCACCAGAAGAGCAATACAAAATGTACAAGTGATATATTAAAATCATCTTTCCAGCTATAATTTCAATGATGCATTGGGGCAACGATTTTGTGAGAAACATCTTCACCCTTAAATAAAGATTTTCTTAATTCCTTACCTGTGTGCTAATTAGATATCACCTTGTTTTCACATTAAACAGACTTCCACATGAGAAAGCAGCAAGGATGCAGTGGCGTTAATGTTTCCTGGTGTCAACCTGTATTATTTCAGTAGACATTGAAATGAGGATGCATCTTGCTGCCTTTCCAATGAAGCAAGTTTAATTTAGTAATAGGTGAAAAACCATCCTTACAAAGGTGTTAATCAGAGACTTGGCTTTGTGGACACTTTTCAGAGAACAAATTTGTTAGCATAAAAATAAAGCCAGAAAATAAAAAACTGTTTAATCACTCAATTGGATTTTTCTGCCAGCATATTTTTTTTCTCTGCAACCCACTGCTAAATTGTGCTTCCTAGCTGTTTTTATAAAATCACTGAATCAAATCTAACTCTGATTACATCAGAGAAGGCCAAGTACCCTACACCATAACAGGGGGTTTGAAATTTTGACTAGTCTACTTAAAGATCACCAAAATCTGATAACAAGGTCAATTAGGTCCCTGGGTGGGATTGAACCACCAACCTTTTGGTTAATAGCCGTACATACTAACTGATTGCGCCACAGAGACACTTTGCAAAAGTCCATACTGACAAAGGCTAATAAGCATTCATCTAAAACGTTTCCTAGCAAAACTTTAAAAAGTCAATAATCTGGAGAGTTTTTGTAAGATGTTTCTTCCATCAACCAACGAAGAAACACATTGGTACTTTCCCATGATGAGTGAGTGCTTCAGGATCTCTTGCACTTACATGTGCAGCAGAGTACTGCAATGGAAGCATGCTGGACCCATAACCCAGAGGTAGGCAGATTGAAACTATCCTCTGCTGTATGCTTTTTTTTTTGTTAATTAAAGTAATCCAAAACTGGGATTGATATTTTGGCTCTTTTATTTTTACTTAAAGTACAATAACTTTTACCATTTTAATTTGTTTTAATAGTATATTGACAGTATTGTTTTCTTTCAAAAATCCACTTAATTTTATTTACCCTATTATTAAAATGGTAATTGACAAAAACAAACTACATTGTCACCAGAAGAGCAATACAAAATGTACAAGTGATATATTAAAATCATCTTTCCAGCTTGAATTTCAATGATGCATTGGGGCAACGATTTTGTGAGAAACATCTTCACCCTTAAATAAAGATTTTCTTAATTCCTTACCTGTGTGCTAATTAGATAATTAGATATCACCTTGTTTTCACATTAAACAGACTTCCACATGAGAAAGCAGCAAGGATGCAGTGGCGTTAATGTTTCCTGGTGTCAACCTGAATTATTTCAGTAGACATTGAAATGAGGATGCATCTTGCTGACAGCCAACATCCCGAAGGCGAGTATTGGAGGGAGGGTTAGGACCGGGGGAGGGGGTGTTAGGGAAGGCACTAGGGGGGGGGGGGGTTAGTCCTAGCTGCCACCCCCTGAGGGTTAGCCCTATCCGCCACCCCCCCAGAGGGTTAGGATTAGGTATCATATGACTGCTGGAATCCCGAGCGCCGGATGCCATACCCAACCCCCTTTACTTTTTCAGGCATTTCTATCTCTCCTCTCTCTATGGTGTTCCGATTGCCCACTTTCCCTTGTGCTTTTCTCTCTCTCTCTCCTTTGTTTAGAGCATCAGTTTCTGTAGTCCACTTTATCCTTATTTTTTCCAGTGTTTCACTATCTCTCTGATGTAATGAGGATGTATGGTCTAGAGGGATCAGTAATGCATTGTACTGTATAGAGGCGTCAGGGATATAGCGTAGGGTATAGAGGCGTCAGGGATGTAGCGTAGGTTATAGAGGCATCAGGAATGTAGCGTAGGGAATAGAGGCATCAGGGATGTAGCGTAGGGTATAGAGGCGTCAGGGATGTAGCATAGGGAATAGAGGCGTCAGGGATGTAGCGTAGGGAATAGAGGCGTCAGGGATTTAGCTTAGGAAATATAGGCATCAGGGATGTACTAGCAGGTATATAGAGGTCAGTGTACTGTATAGAGGGTAGAGATGAGCGGGTTCGGTTCCTCGGAATCCGAACCCGCCCGAACTTCAGGTTTTTTTACACGGGGCCGAGCGACTCGGATCTTCCCGCCTTGCTCGGTTAACCCGAGCGCGCCCGAACGTCATCATCCCGCTGTCGGATTCTCGCGAGGCTCGTATTCTATCGCGAGACTCGGATTCTATATAAGGAGCCGCGCGTCGCCGCCATTTTCACACGTGCATTGAGATTGATAGGGAGAGGACGTGGCTGGCGTCCTCTCCGTTTAGACTAGAGTACTAGAGAGAGACACAAATTTTGGGGAGCATATTATTAGGAGGAGTACTACTTGCTGCTGATAGTGTGACCAGTGACCACCAGTTTAATTAATCCGTTCTCTGCCTGAAAAAAAACGATACACAGTGTGACACAGTCACATACCATATCTGTGCTCAGCCCAGTGTGCTGCATTATATGTAATACTGTATATCATTATCTGACTGTGCTGAGTGCTCACTGCTCACACAGCTTAATTGTGGGGGAGACTGGGGAGCAGTTATAGCAGGAGTACATATTTTAAGTACAGTGCACACTTTTGCTGCCAGAGTGCCACTGCCAGTGTGACTGACCAGTGACCACTGACCACCAGTATTGTGATTGTCTGCTGACCACCAGTATATTGTGATTGTCTGCCTGAAAAAGTTAAACACTCGTCGTGTGGTGTTTTTATAAACGCATTCTGCAGACAGTGTCCAGCAGGTCCGTCATTACATAATATATACCTGTCCGGCTGCAGTACTAGTGTGATATATATATATATTTTAATTTTATCTCACTATCATCCAGTCTATATTAGCAGCAGACACAGTACGGTAGTCCACGGCTGTAGCTACCTCTGTGTCGGCAGTCGCTCGTCCATCCATAATTGTATACCACCTACCCGTGGTTTTTTTTTTCTATCTTCTTGATACTAGTAGCTTACTTTAGGAGTCTGCAGTGCTGAGTCTGACAGACAGTGTCCAGCAGGTCCGTCATTACATAATATATACCTGTCCGGCTGCAGTACTAGTGTGATATATAATATATATATATTTTAATTTTATCTCATTATCATCCAGTCTATATTAGCAGCAGACACAGTACGGTAGTCCACGGCTGTAGCTACCTCTGTGTCGGCAGTCGCTCGTCCATCCATAATTGTATACCACCTACCCGTGTTTTTTCTTTTCTTCTATCTTCTTGATACTAGTAGCTTACTTTAGGAGTCTGCAGTGCTGACAGACAGTGTCCAGCAGGTCCGTCATTACATAATATATACCTGTCCGGCGCCAGTACTAGTGTGATATATATATATATATATATATTTTAATTTTATCTCATTATCATCCAGTCTATATTAGCAGCAGACACAGTACGGTAGTCCACGGCTGTAGTAGCTACCTCTGTGTCGGCAGTCGCTCGTCCATCCATAATTGTATACCACCTACCCGTGTTTTTTTTTTTTTCTATCTTCTTGATACTAGTAGCTTACTTTAGGAGTCTGCAGTGCTGACAGACAGTGTCCAGCAGGTCCGTCATTACATAATATATACCTGTCCGGCTGCAGTACTAGTGTGATATATATATATATTTTAATTTTATCTCATTATCATCCAGTCTATATTAGCAGCAGACACAGTACGGTAGTCCACGGCTGTAGCTACCTCTGTGTCGGCAGTCGCTCGTCCATCCATAATTGTATACCACCTACCCGTGTTTTTTTTTTTTCTATCTTCTTGATACTAGTAGCTTACTTTAGGAGTCTGCAGTGCTGACAGACAGTGTCCAGCAGGTCCGTCATTACATAATATATACCTGTCCGGCTGCAGTACTAGTGTGATATATATATATATATATATTTTAATTTTATCTCATTATCATCCAGTCTATATTAGCAGCAGACACAGTACGGTAGTCCACGGCTGTAGTTACCTCTGTGTCGGCAGTCGCTCGTCCATCCATAATTGTATACCACCTACCCGTGGTTTTTTTTTTTCTATCTTCTTGATACTAGTAGCTTACTTTAGGAGTCTGCAGTGCTGACAGACAGTGTCCAGAAGGTCCGTCATTACATAATATATACCTGTCCGGCTGCAGTACTAGTGTGATATATATATATATATTTTAATTTTATCTCATTATCATCCAGTCTATATTAGCAGCAGACACAGTACGGTAGTCCACGGCTGTAGCTACCTCTGTGTCGGCAGTCGCTCGTCATCCATAAGTATACTAGTATCCATCCATCTCCATTGTTTACCTGAGGTGCCTTTTAGTTGTGCCTATTAAAATATGGAGAACAAAAATGTTGAGGTTCCAAAAATAGGGAAAGATCAAGATCGACTTCCACCTCGTGCTGAAGCTGCTGCCACTAGTCATGGCCGAGACGATGAAATGCCAGCAACGTTGTCTGCCAAGGCCGATGCCCAATGTCATAGTACAGAGCATGTAAAATCCAAAACACCAAATATCAGTAAAAAAAGGACTCAAAAATCTAAAATAAAATTGTCGGAGGAGAAGCGTAAACTTGCCAATATGCCATTTACCACACGGAGTGGCAAGGAACGGCTGAGGCCCTGGCCTATGTTCATGGCTAGTGGTTCAGCTTCACATGAGGATGGAAGCACTCAGCCTCTCGCTAGAAAAATGAAAAGACTCAAGCTGGCAAAAGCACAGCAAAGAACTGTGCGTTCTTTGAAATCCCAAATCCACAAGGAGAGTCCAATTGTGTCGGTTGCGATGCCTGACCTTCCCAACACTGGACGTGAAGAGCATGCGCCTTCCACCATTTGCACGCCCCCTGCAAGTGCTGGAAGGAGCACCCGCAGTCCAGTTCCTGATAGTCAGATTGAAGATGTCAGTGTTGAAGTACACCAGGATGAGGAGGATATGGGTGTTGCTGGCGCTGGGGAGGAAATTGACCAGGAGGATTCTGATGGTGAGGTGGTTTGTTTAAGTCAGGCACCCGGGGAGACACCTGTTGTCCGTGGGAGGAATATGGCCATTGACATGCCTGGTGAAAATACCCCAAAAATCAGCTCTTCGGTGTGGAAGTATTTCAACAGAAATGCGGACAACAGGTGTCAAGCCGTGTGTTGCCTTTGTCAAGCTGTAATAAGTAGGGGTAAGGACGTTAACCACCTCGGAACATCCTCCCTTATACGTCACCTGCAGCGCATTCATAATAAGTCAGTGACAAGTTCAAAAACTTTGGGCGACAGCGGAAGCAGTCCACTGACCAGTAAATCCCTTCCTCTTGTAACCAAGCTCACGCAAACCACCCCACCAACTCCCTCAGTGTCAATTTCCTCCTTCCCCAGGAATGCCAATAGTCCTGCAGGCCATGTCACTGGCAATTCTGACGAGTCCTCTCCTGCCTGGGATTCCTCCGATGCATCCTTGCGTGTAACGCCTACTGCTGCTGGCGCTGCTGTTGTTGCTGCTGGGAGTCGATGGTCATCCCAGAGGGGAAGTCGTAAGCCCACTTTTACTACTTCCACCAAGCAATTGACTGTCCAACAGTCCTTTGCGAGGAAGATGAAATATCACAGCAGTCATCCTGTTGCAAAGCGGATAACTGAGGCCTTGACAACTATGTTGGTGTTAGACGTGCGTCCGGTATCCGCCGTTAGTTCACAGGGAACTAGACAATTTCTTGAGGTAGTGTGCCCCCGTTACCAAATACCATCTAGGTTCCACTTCTCTAGGCAGGCGATACCGAGAATGTACACGGACGTCAGAAAAAGACTCACCAGTGTCCTAAAAAATGCAGTTGTACCCAATGTCCATTTAACCACGGACATGTGGACAAGTGGAGCAGGGCAGGGTCAGGACTATATGACTGTGACAGCCCACTGGGTAGATGTATGGACTCCCGCCGCAAGAACAGCAGCGGCGGCACCAGTAGCAGCATCTCGCAAACGCCAACTCTTTCCTAGGCAGGCTACGCTTTGTATCACCGGTTTCCAGAATACGCACACAGCTGAAAACCTCTTACGGCAACTGAGGAAGATCATCGCGGAATGGCTTACCCCAATTGGACTCTCCTGTGGATTTGTGGCATCGGACAACGCCAGCAATATTGTGTGTGCATTAAATATGGGCAAATTCCAGCACGTCCAATGTTTTGCACATACCTTGAATTAGAGATGAGCGGGTTCGGTTCCTCGGAATCCGAACCCGCCCGAACTTCAGCTTTTTTTACACGGATCCGAGCGACTCGGATCTTCCCGCCTTGCTCGGTTAACCCGAGCGCGCCCGAACGTCATCATGACGCTGTCGGATTCTCGCGAGGCTCGGATTCTATCGCGAGACTCGGATTCTATATAAGGAGCCGCGCGTCGCCGCCATTTTCACACGTGCATTGAGATTGATAGGGAGAGGACGTGGCTGGCGTCCTCTCCATTTAGATTAGGGTTGAGAGAGAGAGAGAGAGAGATTGACCTGAGGCTGTGATACTGTAGAAGAGAGTGCAGAGTTTAGTGACTGACGACCACAGTGACCACCAGACAGTGCAGTTGTTTGTTTTATTTAATATATCCGTTCTCTGCCTGAAAAAAACGATACACACAGTGACTCAGTCACATACCATATCTGTGTGCACTGCTCAGCCCAGTGTGCTGCATCAATGTATATATATATCTGACTGTGCTCAGCTCACACAGCTTATAATTGTGGGGGAGACTGGGGAGCACTGCAGTGCCAGTTATAGGTTATAGCAGGAGCCAGGAGTACATAATATTATATTAAAATTAAACAGTGCACACTTTTGCTGCAGGAGTGCCACTGCCAGTGTGACTAGTGACCAGTGACCTGACCACCAGTATATATAATATTAGTAGTATACTATCTCTTTATCAACCAGTCTATATTAGCAGCAGACACAGTACAGTGCGGTAGTTCACGGCTGTGGCTACCTCTGTGTCGGCACTCGGCAGCCCGTCCATAATTGTATATACCACCTAACCGTGGTTTTTTTTTCTTTCTTTATAGTCATACTAGTTACGAGTATACTATCTCTTTATCAACCAGTCTATATTAGCAGCAGACACAGTACAGTGCGGTAGTTCACGGCTGTGGCTACCACTGTGTCGGCACTCGGCAGCCCGTCCATAATTGTATATACCACCTAACCGTGGTTTTTTTTTCTTTCTTTATACATACATACTAGTTACGAGTATACTATCTCTTTATCAACCAGTCTATATTAGCAGCAGACACAGTACAGTGCGGTAGTTCACGGCTGTGGCTACCTCTGTGTCGGCACTCGGCAGCCCGTCCATAATTGTATATACCACCTAACCGTGGTTTTTTTTTCTTTCTTTATACATACATACTAGTTACGAGTATACTATCTCTTTATCAACCAGTCTATATATTAGCAGCAGACACAGTACAGTGCGGTAGTTCACGGCTGTGGCTACCTCTGTGTCGGCACTCGGCAGCCCGTCCATAATTGTATATACCACCTAACCGTGGTTTTTTTTTCTTTCTTTATACATACATACTAGTTACGAGTATACTATCTCTTTATCAACCAGTCTATATTAGCAGCAGACACAGTACAGTGCGGTAGTTCACGGCTGTGGCTACCTCTGTGTCGGCACTCGGCAGCCCGTCCATAATTGTATATACCACCTAACCGTGGTTTTTTTTTCTTTCTTTATACATACATACTAGTTACGAGTATACTATCTCTTTATCAACCAGTCTATATATTAGCAGCAGACACAGTACAGTGCGGTAGTTCACGGCTGTGGCTACCTCTGTGTCGGCACTCGGCAGCCCGTCCATAATTGTATATACCACCTAACCGTGGTTTTTTTTTCTTTCTTTATACATACATACTAGTTACGAGTATACTATCTCTTTATCAACCAGTCTATATTAGCAGCAGACACAGTACAGTGCGGTAGTTCACGGCTGTGGCTACCTCTGTGTCGGCACTCGGCAGCTCGTCCATAATTGTATATACCACCTAACCGTGGTTTTTTTTTCTTTCTTTATACATACATACTAGTTACGAGTATACTATCTCTTTATCAACCAGTCTATATATTAGCAGCAGACACAGTACAGTGCGGTAGTTCACGGCTGTGGCTACCTCTGTGTCGGCACTCGGCAGCCCGTCCATAATTGTATATACCACCTAACCGTGGTTTTTTTTTCTTTCTTTATAGTCATACTAGTTACGAGTATACTATCTCTTTATCAACCAGTCTATATTAGCAGCAGACACAGTACAGTGCGGTAGTTCACGGCTGTGGCTACCTCTGTGTCGGCACTCGGCAGCCCGTCCATAATTGTATATACCACCTAACCGTGGTTTTTTTTTCTTTCTTTATACATACATACTAGTTACGAGTATACTATCTCTTTATCAACCAGTCTATATATTAGCAGCAGACACAGTACAGTGCGGTAGTTCACGGCTGTGGCTACCTCTGTGTCGGCACTCGGCAGCCCGTCCATAATTGTATATACCACCTAACCGTGGTTTTTTTTTCTTTCTTTATACATACATACTAGTTACGAGTATACTATCTCTTTATCAACCAGTCTATATTAGCAGCAGACACAGTACAGTACGGTAGTTCACGGCTGTGGCTACCTCTGTGTCTGCACTCGGCAGGCAGTCCATAATTGTATACTAGTATCCATCTCCATTGTTTACCTGAGGTGCCTTTTAGTTGTGCCTATTAAAATATGGAGAACAAAAATGTTGAGGTTCCAAAATTAGGGAAAGATCAAGATCCACTTCCACCTCGTGCTGAAGCTGCTGCCACTAGTCATGGCCGAGACGATGAAATGCCAGCAACGTCGTCTGCCAAGGCCGATGCCCAATGTCATAGTACAGAGCATGTCAAATCCAAAACACCAAATATCAGAAAAAAAAGGACTCCAAAACCTAAAATAAAATTGTCGGAGGAGAAGCGTAAACTTGCCAATATGCCATTTACGACACAGAGTGGCAAGGAACGGCTGAGGCCCTGGCCTATGTTCATGGCTAGTGGTTCAGCTTCACATGAGGATGGAAGCACTCAGCCTCTCGCTAGAAAAATGAAAAGACTCAAGCTGGCAAAAGCAGCACAGCAAAGAACTGTGCATTCTTCGAAATCCCAAATCCACAAGGAGAGTCCAATTGTGTCGGTTGCGATGCCTGACCTTCCCAACACTGGACGTGAAGAGCATGCGCCTTCCACCATTTGCACGCCCCCTGCAAGTGCTGGAAGGAGCACCCGCAGTCCAGTTCCTGATAGTCAGATTGAAGATGTCAGTGTTGAAGTACACCAGGATGAGGAGGATATGGGTGTTGCTGGCGCTGGGGAGGAAATTGACCAGGAGGATTCTGATGGTGAGGTGGTTTGTTTAAGTCAGGCACCCGGGGAGACACCTGTTGTCCGTGGGAGGAATATGGCCGTTGACATGCCAGGTGAAAATACCAAAAAAATCAGCTCTTCGGTGTGGAGGTATTTCACCAGCAATGCGGACAACAGGTGTCAAGCCGTGTGTTCCCTTTGTCAAGCTGTAATAAGTAGGGGTAAGGACGTTAACCACCTCGGAACATCCTCCCTTATACGTCACCTGCAGCGCATTCATAATAAGTCAGTGACAAGTTCAAAAACTTTGGGTGACAGCGGAAGCAGTCCACTGACCAGTAAATCCCTTCCTCTTGTAACCAAGCTCACGCAAACCACCCCACCAACTCCCTCAGTGTCAATTTCCTCCTTCCCCAGGAATGCCAATAGTCCTGCAGGCCATGTCACTGGCAATTCTGACGAGTCCTCTCCTGCCTGGGATTCCTCCGATGCATCCTTGCGTGTAACGCCTACTGCTGCTGGCGCTGCTGTTGTTGCCGCTGGGAGTCGATGGTCATCCCAGAGGGGAAGTCGTAAGCCCACTTGTACTACTTCCAGTAAGCAATTGACTGTTCAACAGTCCTTTGCGAGGAAGATGAAATATCACAGCAGTCATCCTGCTGCAAAGCGGATAACTGAGGCCTTGACAACTATGTTGGTGTTAGACGTGCGTCCGGTATCCGCCGTTAGTTCACAGGGAACTAGACAATTTATTGAGGCAGTGTGCCCCCGTTACCAAATACCATCTAGGTTCCACTTCTCTAGGCAGGCGATACCGAGAATGTACACGGACGTCAGAAAAAGACTCACCAGTGTCCTAAAAAATGCAGTTGTACCCAATGTCCACTTAACCACGGACATGTGGACAAGTGGAGCAGGGCAGGGTCAGGACTATATGACTGTGACAGCCCACTGGGTAGATGTATGGACTCCCGCCGCAAGAACAGCAGCGGCGGCACCAGTAGCAGCATCTCGCAAACGCCAACTCTTTCCTAGGCAGGCTACGCTTTGTATCACCGCTTTCCAGAATACGCACACAGCTGAAAACCTCTTACGGCAACTGAGGAAGATCATCGCGGAATGGCTTACCCCAATTGGACTCTCCTGTGGATTTGTGGCATCGGACAACGCCAGCAATATTGTGTGTGCATTAAATATGGGCAAATTCCAGCACGTCCCATGTTTTGCACATACCTTGAATTTGGTGGTGCAGAATTTTTTAAAAAACGACAGGGGCGTGCAAGAGATGCTGTCGGTGGCCAGAAGAATTGCGGGACACTTTCGGCGTACAGGCACCACGTACAGAAGACTGGAGCACCACCAAAAACTACTGAACCTGCCCTGCCATCATCTGAAGCAAGAAGTGGTAACGAGGTGGAATTCAACCCTCTATATGCTTCAGAGGTTGGAGGAGCAGCAAAAGGCCATTCAAGCCTATACAATTGAGCACGATATAGTAGGTGGAATGCACCTGTCTCAAGCGCAGTGGAGAATGATTTCAACGTTGTGCAAGGTTCTGATGCCCTTTGAACTTGCCACACGTGAAGTCAGTTCAGACACTGCCAGCCTGAGTCAGGTCATTCCCCTCATCAGGCTTTTGCAGAAGAAGCTGGAGACATTGAAGGAGGAGCTAACACGGAGCGATTCCGCTAGGCATGTGGGACTTGTGGATGGAGCCCTTAATTCGCTTAACAAGGATTCACGGGTGGTCAATCTGTTGAAATCAGAGCACTACATTTTGGCCACCGTGCTCGATCCTAGATTTAAAGCCTACCTTGGATCTCTCTTTCCGGCAGACACAAGTCTGCTGGGGTTGAAAGACCTGCTGGTGAGAAAATTGTCAAGTCAAGCGGAACGCGACCTGTCAACATCTCCTCCTTCACATTCTCCCGCAACTGGGGGTGCGAGGAAAAGGCTCAGAATTCCGAGCCCACCCGCTGGCGGTGATGCAGGGCAGTCTGGAGCGACTGCTGATGCTGACATCTGGTCCGGACTGAAGGACCTGACAACGATTACGGACATGTCGTCTACTGTCACTGCATATGATTCTCTCAACATTGATAGAATGGTGGAGGATTATATGAGTGACCGCATCCAAGTAGGCACGTCACACAGTCCGTACTTATACTGGCAGGAAAAAGAGGCAATTTGGAGGCCCTTGCACAAACTGGCTTTATTCTACCTAAGTTGCCCTCCCACAAGTGTGTACTCCGAAAGAGTGTTTAGTGCCGCCGCTCACCTTGTCAGCAATCGGCGTACGAGGTTACATCCAGAAAATGTGGAGAAGATGATGTTCATTAAAATGAATTATAATCAATTCCTCCGCGGAGACATTGACCAGCAGCAATTGCCTCCACAAAGTACACAGGGAGCTGAGATGCTGGATTCCAGTGGGGACGAATTGATAATCTGTGAGGAGGGGGATGTACACGGTGATATATCGGAGGGTGATGATGAGGTGGACATCTTGCCTCTGTAGAGCCAGTTTGTGCAAGGAGAGATTAATTGCTTCTTTTTTGGGGGGGTCCAAACCAACCCGTCATATCAGTCACAGTCGTGTGGCAGACCCTGTCACTGAAATGATGGGTTGGTTAAAGTGTGCATGTCCTGTTTTGTTTATACAACATAAGGGTGGGTGGGAGGGCCCAAGGACAATTCCATCTTGCACCTCTTTTTTCTTTTCTTTTTCTTTGCATCATGTGCTGATTGGGGAGGGTTTTTTGGAAGGGACATCCTGCGTGACACTACAGTGCCACTCCTAAATGGGCCCGGTGTTTGTGTCGGCCACTAGGGTCGCTAATCTTACTCACACAGTCAGCTACCTCATTGCGCCTCTTTTTTTCTTTGCGTCATGTGCTGTTTGGGGAGGGTTTTTTGGAAGGGACATCCTGCGTGACACTGCAGTGCCACTCCTAGATGGGCCCCGGTGTTTATGTCGGCCACTAGGGTCGCTAATCTTACTCACACAGCTACCTCATTGCGCCTCTTTTTTTCTTTGCGTCATGTGCTGTTTGGGGAGGGTTTTTTGGAAGGGACATCCTGCGTGACACTGCAGTGCCACTCCTAGATGGGCCCGGTGTTTGTGTCGGCCACTAGGGTCGCTAATCTTACTCACACAGCTACCTCATTGCGCCTCTTTTTTTCTTTGCGTCATGTGCTGTTTGGGGAGGGTTTTTTGGAAGGGCCATCCTGCGTGACACTGCAGTGCCACTCCTAGATGGGCCCGGTGTTTGTGTCGGCCACTAGGGTCGCTAATCTTACTCACACAGCTACCTCATTGCGCCTCTTTTTTTCTTTGCGTCATGTGCTGTTTGGGGAGGGTTTTTTGGAAGGGACATCCTGCGTGACACTGCAGTGCCACTCCTAGATGGGCCCGGTGTTTGTGTCGGCCACTAGGGTCGCTTATCTTACTCACACAGCGACCTCGGTGCAAATTTTAGGACTAAAAATAATATTGTGAGGTGTGAGGTATTCAGAATAGACTGAAAATGAGTGTAAATTATGGTTTTTGAGGTTAATAATACTTTGGGATCAAAATGACCCCCAAATTCTATGATTTAAGCTGTTTTTTAGTGTTTTTTGAAAAAAACACCCGAATCCAAAACACACCCGAATCCGACAAAAAAAATTCGGTGAGGTTTTGCCAAAACGCGTTCGAACCCAAAACACGGCCGCGGAACCGAACCCAAAACCAAAACACAAAACCCGAAAAATTTCAGGCGCTCATCTCTACCTTGAATTTGGTGGTGCAGAATTATTTAAAAAACGAGAGGCGCATGCAAGAGATGCTGTCGGTGGCCAGAAGAATTGCGGGACACTTTCGGCGTACAGGCACCACGTACAGAAGACTGGAGCAACACCAAAAACGCCTGAACCTGCCCTGCCATCATCTGAAGCAAGAAGTGGTAACGAGGTGGAATTCAACCCTATATATGCTTCAGAGGTTGGAGGAGCAGCAAAAGGCCATTCAAGCCTATACAATTGAGCACGATATAGGAGGTGGAATGCACCTGTCTCAAGCGCAGTGGAGAATGATTTCAACGTTGTGCAAGGTTCTGCTGCCCTTTGAACTTGCCACACGTGAAGTAGGTTCAGACACTGCCAGCCTGAGTCAGGTCATTCCCCTCATCAGGCTTTTGCAGAAGAAGCTGGAGACATTGAAGAAGGAGCTAACACAAAGCGATTCCGCTAGGCATGTGGGACTTGTGGATGGAGCCCTTAATTCGCTTAACAAGGATTCACGGGTGGTCAATCCGTTGAAATCAGAGCACTACATTTTGGCCACCGTGCTCGATCCTAGATTTAAAACCTACCTTGGATCTCTCTTTCCGGCACACACAAGTCTGCTGGGGTTCAAAGACCTGCTGGTGAGAAAATTGTCAAGTCAAGCGGAACGCGACCTGTCAACATCTCCTCCTTCACATTCTCCCGCAACTGGGGGTGCGAGGAAAAGGCTCAGAATTCCGAGCCCACCCGCTGGCGGTGATGCAGGGCAGTCTGGAGCGACTGCTGATGCTGACATCTGGTCCGGACTGAAGGACCTGACAACGATTACGGAGTCGGACATGTCGTCTACTGGCACTGCATATGATTCTCTCCCCATTGAAAGAATGGTGGAGGATTATATGAGTGACCGCATCCAAGTAGGCACGTCAGACAGTCCGTACTTATACTGGCAGGAAAAAGAGGCAATTTGGAGGCCCTTGCACAAACTGGCTTTATTCTACCTAAGTTGCCCTCCCACAAGTGTGTACTCCGAAAGAGTGTTTAGTGCCGCCGCTCACCTTGTCAGCAATCGGCGTACGAGGTTACTTCCAGAAAATGTGGAGAAGATGATGTTCATTAAAATGAATTATAATCAATTCCTCCGTGGAGACATTGACCAGCAGCAATTGCCTCCACAAAGTATACAGGGAGCTGAGATGGTGGATTCCAGTGGGGACGAATTGATAATCTGTGAGGAGGGGGATGTACACGGTGATATATCGGAGGATGATGATGAGGTGGACATCTCGCCTCTGTAGAGCCAGTTTGTGCAAGGAGAGATTAATTGCTTCTTTTTTGGTGGGGGTCCAAACCAACCCGTCATTTCAGTCACAGTCGTGTGGCAGACCCTGTCGCTGAAATGATGGGTTGGTTAAAGTGTGCATGTCCTGTTTATACAACATAAGGGTGGGTGGGAGGGCCCAAGGACAATTCCATCTTGCACCTCTTTTTTTTCTTTCATTTTTCTTTGCGTCATGTGCTGTTTGGGGAGTATTTTTTTGAAGGGCCATCCTGCGTGACACTGCAGTGCCACTCCTAGATGGGCCAGGTGTTTGTGTCGGCCACTAGGGTCGCTTATCTTACTCACACAGCTACCTCATTGCGCCTCTTTTTTTCTTTGCGTCATGTGCTGTTTGGGGAGTGTTTTTTGGAAGGGCCATCCTGCGTGACACTGCAGTGCCACTCCTAGATGGGCCAGGTGTTTGTGTCGGCCACTAGGGTCGCTTATCTTACTCACACAGCTACCTCATTGCGCCTCTTTTTTTCTTTGCGTCATGTGCTGTTTGGGGAGTGTTTTTTGGAAGGGCCATCCTGCGTGACACTGCAGTGCCACTCCTAGATGGGCCAGGTGTTTGTGTCGGCCGCTAGAGTCGCTTAGCTTACTCACACAGCTACCTCATTGCGCCTCTTTTTTTCTTTGCGTCATATGCTGTTTGGGGAGTGTTTTTTTGGAAGGGCCATCCTGCGTGACACTGCAGTGCCACTCCTAGATGGGCCAGGTGTTTGTGTCGGCCACTAGGGTCGCTTAGCTTAGTCATCCAGCGACCTCGGTGCAAATTTTAGGACTAAAAATAATATTGTGAGGTGTGAGGCGTTCAGAATAGACTGAAAATGAGTGGAAATTATGGTTTTTGAGGTTAATAATACTTTGGGATCAAAATGACCCCCAAATTCTATGATTTAAGCTGTTTTTTAGTGTTTTTTGAAAAAAACACCCGAATCCAAAACACACCCGAATCCGACAAAAAAAATTCGGTGAGGTTTTGCCAAAACGCGGTCGAACCCAAAACACGGCCGCGGAACCGAACCCAAAACCAAAACACAAAACCTGAAAAATTTCAAGTGCACATCTCTAAAGAGGGGTCAGTAATGCAGTGATGGTTATAGAAAGTAGAGATGAGCACCTGAAATTGTTTGGGTTTTCAAAAAACACTAAAAAACAGCTTAAATCATAGAATTTGGGGGTCATTTTGATCCCAAAGTATTATTAACCTCAAAAACCATAATTTACACTCATTTTCAGTCTATTCTGAATACCTCACACCTCACAATATTATTTTTAGTCCTAAAATTTGCACCGAGGTCGCTGTGTGAGTAAGATAAGCGACCCTAGTGGCCGACACAAACACCGGGCCCATCTAGGAGTGGCACTGCAGTGTCACGCAGGATGTCCCTTCCAAAAAACCCTCCCCAAACAGCACATGATGCAAAGAAAAAAAGAGGCGCAATGAGGTAGCTGTGTGAGTAAGATTAGCGACCCTAGTGGCCGACACAAACACCGGGCCCATCTAGGAGTGGCACTGCAGTGTCAGGCAGGATGGCCCTTCAAAAAAATACTCCCCAAACAGCACATGACGCAAAGAAAAATGAAAGAAAAAAGAGGAAGGTCAGGCATCGCAACCGACACAATTGGACTCTCCTTGGGGATTTGTGATTTCGAAGAACGCACAGTTCTTTGCTGTGCTTTTGCCAGCTTAAGTCTTTTCTTTTTTCTAGCGAGAGGATGAGTGCTTCCATCCTCATGTGAAGCTGAACCACTAGCCATGAACATAGGCCAGGGCCTCAGCCGTTCCTTGCCACTCCGTGTGGTAAATGGCATATTGGCAAGTTTACGCTTCTCCTCCGACAATTTTATTTTAGGTTTTGGAGTCCTTTTTTTACTGATATTTGGTGTTTTGGTTTTGACATGCTCTGTACTATGCCATTGGGCATCGGCCTTGGCAGACGACGTTGCTGGCATTTCATCGTCTCGGCCATGACTAGTGGCAGCAGCTTCAGCACGAGGTGGAAGTGGATCTTGATCTTTCCCTAATTTTGGAACCTCAACATTTTTGTTCTCCATATTTTAATAGGCACAACTAAAAGGCACCTCAGGTAAACAATGGAGATGGATGGATTGGATACTAGTATACAATTATGGACGGGCTGCCGAGTGCCGACACAGAGGTAGCCACAGCCGTGAACTACCGCACTGTACTGTGTCTGCTGCTAATATATAGACTGGTTGATAAAGAGATAGTATACTCGTAACTAGTATGTATGTATAAAGAAAGAAAAAAAAACCACGGTTAGGTAGTATATACAATTATGGACGGGCTGCCGAGTGCCGACACAGAGGTAGCCACAGCCGTGAACTACCGCACTGTACTGTGTCTGCTGCTAATATATAGACTGGTTGATAAAGAGATAGTATACTCGTAACTAGTATGTATGTATAAAGAAAGAAAAAAAAACCACGGTTAGGTGGTATATACAATTATGGACGGGCTGCCGAGTGCCGACACAGAGGTAGCCACAGCCGTGAACTACCGCACTGTACTGTGTCTGCTGCTAATATATAGACTGGTTGATAAAGAGATAGTATACTCGTAACTAGTATGTATGTATAAAGAAAGAAAAAAAAACCACGGTTAGGTGGTATATACAATTATGGACGGGCTGCCGAGTGCCGACACAGAGGTAGCCACAGCCGTGAACTACCGCACTGTACTGTGTCTGCTGCTAATATATAGACTGGTTGATAAAGAGATAGTATACTCGTAACTAGTATGCATGTATAAAGAAAGAAAAAAAAACCACGGTTAGGTGGTATATACAATTATGGACGGGCTGCCGAGTGCCGACACAGAGGTAGCCACAGCCGTGAACTACCGCACTGTACTGTGTCTGCTGCTAATATATAGACTGGTTGATAAAGAGATAGTATACTCGTAACTAGTATGTATGTATAAAGAAAGAAAAAAAAACCACGGTTAGGTGGTATATACAATTATGGACGGGCTGCCGAGTGCCGACACAGAGGTAGCCACAGCCGTGATCTACCGCACTGTACTGTGTCTGCTGCTAATATATAGACTGGTTGATAAAGAGATAGTATACTCGTAACTAGTATGTATGTATAAAGAAAGAAAAAAAAACCACGGTTAGGTGGTATATACAATTATGGACGGGCTGCCGAGTGCCGACACAGAGGTAGCCACAGCCGTGAACTACCGCACTGTACTGTGTCTGCTGCTAATATATAGACTGGTTGATAAAGAGATAGTATACTCGTAACTAGTATGTATGTATAAAGAAAGAAAAAAAAACCATGGTTAGGTCACTGGTATATACAATTATGGACGGGCTGCCGAGTGCCGACACAGAGGTAGCCACAGCCGTGAACTACCGCACTGTACTGTGTCTGCTGCTAATATAGACTGGTTGATAAAGAGATAGTATACTACTAATATTATATACTGGTGGTCAGGTCACTGGTCACTAGTCACACTGGCAGTGGCACTCCTGCAGCAAAAGTGTGCACTGTTTAATTTTAATATAATATTATGTACTCCTGGCTCCTGCTATAACCTATAACTGGCACTGCAGTAGTGCTCCCCAGTCTCCCCCACAATTATAAGCTGTGTGAGCTGAGCAGTCAGACAGATATATAATATATATAGATGATGCAGCACACTGGCCTGAGCCTGAGCAGTGCACACAGATATGGTATGTGACTGAGTCACTGTGTGCTGTGTATCGCTTTTTTCAGGCAGAGAACGGATTATAAATAAAAGTGGTGGTCACTGGTCACTATCAGCAAAACTCTGCACTGTACACTACTGAGTACTCCTAATGCTCCCCAAAATTAGTAAATCAAGTGTCTCTCTAATCTATTCTAATTCTAAACGGAGAGGACGCCAGCCACGTCCTCTCCCTATCAATCTCAATGCACGTGTGAAAATGGCGGCGACGCGCGGCTCCTTATATAGAATCCGAGTCTCGCGATAGAATCCGAGCCTCGCGAGAATCCGACAGCGTCATGATGACGTTCGGGCGCGCTCGGGTTAACCGAGCAAGGCGGGAAGATCCGAGTCGCTCGGACCCGTGAAAAAAAACATGAAGTTCTGGCGGGTTCGGATTCAGAGAAACCGAACCCGCTCATCTCTATTTGGCGCCTCCCTGCAAACTATTAATTTGGGCCCTCTCTCCAATATTTAATAAAGGGACAGTGCGCTCCTTAAAAAAAGAAGGTGTGGTATCACAAGGAAGGGGCATGGCCACACAATAGCACCCCAAATCAAAATACGCCACACAGTAGCACTATCTTATTGTCATTACACCGCATGTAATAATAATAATAATAATACCCACAGTCGCAGTGCCCTTTATACACATAACCACCATATCAGTGCAGCTTACACACATAATGCCAACAGTAGCAGTGCCCCTTCTACACATGCCCACGGTGGCAATCCTTTACATGGCAAATATCAACCTGGTTTTGCCATGTAAAGGATTGCCACTTTAAAAACAAACAATCAAACAAAAAAAAAAAAAAAACAACAGGAAAAAACACAAAATCTCTCACTTTCTGATTCTCACACCCTATTACATTCCTCCCTATATATTTAAATGTTTCTATTACTGTATGTTCCCTCTTCCCTTCTCCAAACTATACACATCAAATTATTTTAGTATTTCCAGGTAAGTTTTGTGATGTAGGCCATGCACAATTTTAGTTGCCCTAATGTATTTACAGCCTTCTGGAGATATGGCTTCTGGAACTGAACACAGGATTCTAAATGTGGCTGTACCAAGGACCTATACAGTGGCATTACAGTTTGAGTATCCCTTATCCAAAATGCTTGGGACCAGAGGAATTTTGGATATCGGATTTTTCTGTATTTTGGAATAATTGCATACCATAACGAGATATTATGGTGATGGGACCTAAATCTAAGCACAGAAGGCATTTATGTTTCATATACACCTTATACACACAGCCTGAAGGTCATTTTAGCCAATATTTTTTATAACTTTGTGCATTAAACAAAGTGTGTGTACATTCACAGAATTCATTTATGTTTCATATACACCTTATACACACAGTCTGAAGTTCATTTAATACAATATTTTTAATAACTTTGAGTATTAAACAAAGTTTGTGTACACTGAGCCATCAAAACACAAAGGTTTCACTATCTCAGTCTCACTCAAAAAAGTCCGTATTTCGGAATATTCCGTATTTCGGAATATTTGGATATGGGATACTCAACCTGTATTACTTTTTTCTGCTACTGGTTCTTTAACCTATGCAAACAAGCATCTGACTTGCCTTTCCTATTGCTTTGTTACATTGCTCACCTGAAATAGTAATACTTAGATAGCTTTCCTCTTGCCATTATAATGCCCTTAATATTATAGTTAGCCTTTGCATTTTTGAGACGTGTATGATTTTGCATTTTTTGGCATTAAATGTTGCCATGTTCTTGACCATTCCTCTAGTCCAGGGGCGGAACTGCCAGAGACAACGGAGTCAGTTGCCGCCGGGCTCCAGCCCTAAAGGGGCTTCCTCCATTGCCCCCCGGCTGTTACGTGCCCTTCCTACTAAATAGACAAAGGCGCTACCAGCAGGGTCTCGCAGTTTGTACATTCCATGCCGTAACACCCTTCTTTCCACCTTCACAATGAAGCTATTGGTACTTTGCAAAAAAAAAATTATTAGCATTGCAACTCAGCAGATCAATGCAGTGTGCAGCCACACACTCCATATATCTGCTCAGCCACAAAGCTGATTATTTCTTCACAAAGTACAAGGTGAGCTCCAAATAGAATTCTCTAGCTTAGATTATACCTTTCTATGCAAGGGTAAATAGCTCAATTGTTTGACTGCAATGCCACAGGAAATGGTTTGGATCCAAGACAGTGTGACTGAATAATAAAGAAACCTTAAGATGAGTTCATGAATGTTGTATAAGTATTAGTGAGAGAAGGGGTCAGGAGCATGCTAGGCTGCAAAAAATAAGGTAGGCTGCAAGTGAAAGTAATGATCTCCTATATATTTTCCCAGATCTGTCACTCTGTGTGGCTAACTCTGGGGGAAGTCACAGCAATGGGCGGAGACGGCATCTGCAGGACGATACACCAGTGCCAGCAGCAGACCGTAACAAAGTGACAGATCAGGGAGAATATATAGGAGGTAGGGAGGTGGCCATGGTACATGGCTGGCCAAGGGACACTAGCTCATGTACCCCTTTACCACTGAGGCTGGCCACCAAGGATGGACCTGTCACCAGTGCACATGCAATAACCTCTTCTGCTGCCCTCTTTGCAACTCAGATTGCCCAGTGCTCCCCTTCGCTAACAGTCCACAAAGTTTCCCCATCTCACGATCTGCCTCCTCACCCCCACTTTCATCTCTACAGCACACGCGCATATCATACAAGATCCCATCATGCGTACGTAGGTCTGAAATGCAAGAGGGAGGTTGGGGGGAGATTGGCATGCGCCAGCAACACCACACAGCTCACTGTGACCACAGTGGAGAGGCGCTGCAACAGGACAATACACCAACCTCGGAGCAAGGAACTGCGTCGGTCAGGAGGAGAACTATTTCAATAGCATAAAAAGGTTAATGCGTCCCACCCTATGGACACCAGACTCATCAAGTCACTGTTGCCAGAGTCTCATACAATGACTCTGAACCTCTAAGCACACTATTTGACTGTCCACACCCTGCTGTGCCTATTACCCATCTCCTCCACCACCCTCAACACTGACCCACACATCATTCACCCACAAAGATACAATAAAGGTAGTTTGGATAAATTAGCTAAATGAAATGGATTTAACCAATTTATCTAAATGACCATTTTTGGATGTTTTCCAGTGTTTGTGAGCAAATGGTCAATTGTCATTTGCTGCCACATATTAGCATAATTTTGTTTCAACTAGAAAAAAAAAATTGGACAGATAATCTAAGTGTGGATCCAGTTTAAAGGTCCGTATTCACGGCCCGATTTTGGGGAGAGATGTGTGCTGAGCGAACTGCTCAGCACACATCTCTGCCCCCGCTCAGCACAGCGTGATGTGTGCTGAGCGTACGGGGGGTGGGGGGGCGCTCATTTCACCCCCTGTGTAGGGCATTCTGTGTGTATCCAGTTTAACAGGTGTGAGCATCATACTACTGCCATAAAATAAACCTTTTTTGTTTTTTTTAAACTACATGTAATACACCTTAGATCTCAGTTCCTAAAAGGTTTTAAACCTTTGCATACAGTAAACTACACATATTTAAAAATCCTACACCGGGCACAAGTGCTCACGGGCCAATTTCATGGCAGTCTCGGATAGGAGGGCATTGTGGATTCACCAAGGGAATGCTGATGCTGACTCCAAGAAGAAAGGGAGTCTCTTCCCTATGAAGGTGAAGCCTTGTTTGGCGACGGCCTAGTTAATTTGATCTCGGCAGCTCCCGCAGGTAAGTCATCCTTCTTGCCCTATGTTCCCTCTCAACGGATGAAGACGCATCATTATCTGACGCAGTCATTTCGGCCCAATAGATATGCAAGAAGTTAAGATTCCCCTTTCTTTGCAGGTAGAGGAAGGAAAAGAGGGAAGAGGTCTGTAGCCTCTTCAAGATCGCAGGAGCAGAGATCGTCCTCTGCTTTTGCCAAATCCACTGCATGACGCTGGGGCTCTCTTGCAGGAGCCCGCACCAGTGGGGGGCACGTCTAAAACTCTTCAGTCAGTTCTGGATTCATTGGGACCTGGACTCGTGGGCTTTACAAATAGTGTCCCAAGGGTACAAACTGGGGTTTCAAGACGTTCCCCCTCACCGATTGTTCAAATCAGCCTTAGTCAGCAGGGAGAAGGTTTTTATTCAAGCCTCTTCGTGGTCCCGAAGCCGGACGGCTCAGTCAGACCAATCTTAAATCTGAAATCCCTTAATTTCTACCTAAAGAAATTCAATTTCAAGATGGAATCTCTCAGGGTAGTGATCTCCAGTCCGGGGGATAAAGGAGATTTCATGGTTTTGGTAGACATAAAGGATGCCTACTTATATGTTCCCATTTAGCCACTGCATCAAGCTACCTGAGGTTTGCAATTCAGGATTGTCATTACCAATTTCAGACGTTGCCGTTTGGTCTGTCCACGGCTCCGAGGATTTTCACCAGGGTGATGGCGGAAATGATGGTTCTCCTTCGCAAGCAAGGAGTCACAATTATCCCGTACTTGGATGATCTCCTGATAAAGGCGAGATCCAGGGACCAGTTGGTGCAAAACATCTACTCTCCCTGACAGTTCTTCAACAACATGGTTGGCTCCTAAACTTGCCAAAATCGCAGTTGGTCCCAATGACGCGGTTGTTGTTTTTGGGAGTGATACTGGACACAGAAGAGGTTTTCTTCTAGTGGAAAGGCTCTGGAGATCCAGAGTCTGGTCAAACAAATTCTGAAACCAGCAAGAGTGTTAATCCATCAATGCATTCTGTTGCTGGGGAAGATGGTTGCGGCCTACGAGGCCATTCAGTTTGGCAGGTTCCATGCCAGAGTGTTCCAGTGGGACCTGTTGGACAAGTGGTCCGGATCCCACCTACACATGCACCGGAGGATAATCCTGTCTTCCAAGACCAGAATCTCACTCCATTGGTGGCTGCACAGTTCTCACCACCTAGAGGGGCGATGGTTCGGGATCCAGGACGGGATCCTAGGGACCACGGATGCAACCCTCTGAGGCTGGAGAGCAGTCACACAGGGGGAAAACATCCAAGGAAGATGGTCAAGTCTTCCTTGGATGTTTTCATCTCCACATAAATGTTCTGGAGTTAAGGGCCATTTAATAACTGCAGACACAGTACGCACTGGGACGGGTGCCCAGCATCCTCTACGGACTAAGAGAAAAGGATTTACCGGTAGGTATTAAAATCCTATTTTCTCTAACGTCCTAGAGGATGCTGGAGACTCCGTAAGGACCATGGGGATAGACGGGCTCCGCAGGAGACATGGGCACTTTAAGAAAGACTTTAGTTCTGGGTGTGCACTGGCTCCTCCCTCTATGCCCCTCCTCCAGACCTCAGTTTGATACTGTACTAAGTGGAGACTGGGTGCTTTTCAGGAGCTCTCCTGAGCTTTCTGACAGAAAGTATTTTGTTAGGTTTTTAATTTTCAGGGAGCACTGCTGGCAACAGACTCCCTCATCGAGGGACTGAGGGGAGAGAAGCAGCCCTACTCTCTGAGTTGCAAGGTCCTGCTTCTTAGGCTACTGGACACCATTAGCTCCAGTGGGATTGGTACGCAGGATCTCACCCTCGCCGTCCGTCCCAGAGCCGCGCCGCCGTCCCCCTCGCAGAGCCGGAAGATAGAAGCCGGGTGAGTATGAGAAGAAAAGAAGACTTCAGAGGCGGCAGAAGACTTCATGATCTTCACTGAGGTAACGCACAGCACTGCAGCTGTGCGCCTTTGCTCCCATACACCTCACATACTCCGGTCACTGTAAGGGTGCAGGGCGCAGGGGGGGCGCCCTGGGCAGCAATATAAACCTCTTTCGCAAAAATATAACATATATACAGCTGGGCACTTTATATATGTATAAGCCCCCACCAATTTTACAGTTTAAGCGGGACAGAAGCCCGCCTCCGAGGAGGCGGGGCTTCTCCCTCAGCACTCACCAGCGCCATTTTTTCTCCACAGCACCGCTGAGAGGAAGCTCCCCGGACTCTACCCTGCTTATACCACGTTAGACAAGAGGGTATAAAAGAGGGGGGGGGGCACATAATTCGCAAATTACATACAGCAGCACTACTGGGCAAACATTAAGTTACTGTTTTATTCCTGGGTTATATAGCGCTGGGGGGTGTGCTGGCATACTCTCTCTCTGTCTCTCCAAAGGGCCTTGTGGGGAAACTGTCTTCAGAAAAAGCATTCCCTGTGTGTGAAGTGTGTCGGTACACGTGTGTCGACATGTCTGAGGAAGAAGGCTATATTAGAGAGGAGCGGGAGCAAATGAATGTGGTGTCTCCGCCGACAGCTGATTGGATGGATATGTGGAATGTTTTAAATGCTAGTGTAAACTCATTGCACAAAAGATTAGACAAGGCAGAAGCTTTGGGACAGTCAGGGTTTCAACCCATGCCTGATCCTATGTTGCAGGGACTGTCAGGGTCTCATAAGCGCCCACTATCCCAGATTGTTGACACAGATACCGACACGGATTCTGACTCCAGTGTCGATTAAGATGATGCAAAGTTACAGCAAAAATTGGCAAAATCCATTCGATTTATGATTATGGCAATAAAAGATGTTTTGCACATCACAGAGGAACCCCCTGTCGCTGACAAGAGGGTACATATGTACAAGGGAAAGAAGCCTGAGGTAACCTTTCCCCCCTCACACGAGCTGAACGAGTTATGTGAAAAAGCTTGGGAATCTCCAGATAAAAGACTGCAGATTTCCAAAAGGATTCTTATGGCGTATCCTTTCCCATCAACGGATAGGTTACGATGGGAATCCTCCCCTAGGGTGGACAAAGCATTAACACGCTTATCCAAGAAGGTAGCCCTCCCGTCCCAGGATACGGCTACCCTCAAAGAGTGTGCTGACCGCAAACAGGAGATTACCCTGAAGTCCATTTATACACATTCAGGTACCTTACTCAGACCGGCAATTGCGTCGGCCTGGGTGTGTAGTGCTGTAGCGGCATGGACAAATACCTTATCTGAGGGGATGGATAGCCTAGACAAGGATACTATTTTATTGACCCTGGGGCATATAAGAGATGCTGTCCTATATATGTGTGTATGCAAACTACAGGTGGTGCTGCAGGGCCCACACCCTTTTACTTGTCTTGTAGAGCAGCTCTGAAGCTGTTACAGTGCCCAGCTGCTGCAAGAAATCAGCTTGAATGCTTCAGGGGCTTGGGCATGGCCAACATGAGCCCCACACCGAAGGAGGGTGGGGGTGTTTAATGCAAACTTGGGGTTATCCAAGCGCCGCAAAAGGCCGCCATGCCCTGCATGCCCCTTTTCTCTTTTCATATACAGATGAGGGTTCCAGCCAACTTTGGCCCACTGCTTGGATGACATCACCGTATGCAAATCCGTCTGCTGCAGACCTTCCCCCAGGAATGCTTGCAATAGTTGTTGCATATGGTTTAATGTCTGAGGGTGCTTCAGTATTAGGCAGCCTTCCGCCCTCCCATGTTCATCTGAAAAGATGTGGTCTCCCTGCAGTTGTTGTCCCCAGACGAGAGTTCCCTTGTGCTTCCTCAGTTAAATCTCCTTAACTTGACGGGGGTGTGCCCGAGAAGCCACCCTCCCCAGCCCTATCCCAACACATACTTATCTTGCATATGAGATCTCTTGATCATGAAGATAGTTCTCACAGGTTGAGGTTCATCCTGGCCCCGCTCCCCGCTGGAGAGGGCTTCAGCAGAAGGGTGAGTACGTGTGGCCAGAGACCTCCCTTCCCATGTGCAGGCCTGCAGAGTCTGCCGCGCAGGATGGGGCATGTGGCACTCTCCCTCCCAGGGGCTCTTCCAGATGTAGCTCCTCAGCAGTATTTTTCCCGGGCTGCGCGGCGCTCTCCCCGACTGGCATCCGCCCTGGAACACTGCCTTCCTCAACGCAACATCAGCAGGGGGCCCTGGCCTCATCTTTCTCATGTATGTATCATGTATGTGTGTGTGATATATGTATGAATCATATATGTTTGTGATATCTATCTATCTATCTATCTATCTATCTATCTATCTATCTATCTATCTATCTATCTATCTATCTATCGTATGTGTGTGTATATATATGTATCTATCATGTATGTATGTATGTATGTATCTATCTTGTATGTATGGGTTCTATCTATCTATCTATCTATCTATCTATCTATCTATCTATCGTGTGTGTGATATATGTATGTATCTATCATGTATGTGTTATATGTATGTATCACACCTTCCTCTATACATATACATACATACATACATACATACACACACACACCTATATCTGTACGTACACTGACATACACACACCAACATCTGTACATTAACACGCTGACCCCTAAACGTACACCAACGTACCCACACCTGCATCTATACCTACACATGCTGACACGTGGACGTACACCGGCTTACCCACATGTGAATCTATACATACATTTGCTGACACCTGGACATACACTGATGTACCCACACCTAACATCTATACATACACATGCTAACACCTGGACGTATACAGACGTACCCACATTTGCATCCATGCATATATAGATGTAGGTGTGTGTACGTCAGTGTACGTCCAGGTGTCAACGCGTGTATGTATAGATGCAGGTGTGGGTACGTCTGTGTATGTCCAGGTGTCAGAATGTGTATGTATAGATGCAGGTGTGGGAAGGTCAGTGTAGGTTCAGGTGTCAGCGCGTGTATGTATAGATGCAGGTGCTTGTATGTCCAGATGTCAGTGCATGTATGTATAGATGCAAGTGTGGGTACGTCGGTGTATGTCCATTTGTCAGCGCGTGTATATATAGATGCAGGTGCTTGTACGTTGGTGTATGTCCAGGTGTCAGCATGTGTATGTATAGATGCAGGTGTGGGAATGTTGGTGTATGTCCAGGTGTCAGGGCGTGTATGTATGGATATTAGGTGTGGGTACATCAGTGTATGTCCAGGTGTTAGCGCATGTATGTATAGATGTATATATACACACACATACGATAGATAGATAGATAGATAGATAGATAGATAGATACATATTATAAGGGCACGGTCGTGCCCTTATATTAAGGCTGAATCGAACAAACGGAATTCTCCCATAGGGAACTTCTGAGATGGGGGCATGGTGTTTGAGGGGCTACACCTCAAAACTGATTGGACGTACTGAGCTGAAATTTGGCATGGGCGTGTAGAATCGTCACCCGGTGCTGCATGCCAAATTTCAGGGCAAAATAATAAAAAATGAGGAATTGGGAGTAACCTAAATTTCCAACTGTCAGTTTTTTTCTGTGACTTCCTTTGTGGCTTTTTGACACCGTTTTCCTATAGAGTGAATTAGATATTTTTTGGGAAGGCATAACTCCGGATAGAGGACGAATTAAGACTTGGGGTTTGTTTTACTAGATAGAGTATGCCCCAGTGTAGTGCCTTTTGGGGTTGTGATTTTTCAGAAAGTTATAGGGTTTTTTTAATTAAGAGAAATATGCCCCATTATAGAGATAGGGCTTTTCAATTTGTTGCGGCTGCGCAGTGGCCGCCAGGAGAGCGAGAGTGAGTGAGGGAAGGGGTCTCGTGCAGGCTGAGGTTAGAAGAGCATAGGTGCCGCAAAGATGGCGCCGGAGCGCCTTAAGGGGGAGGGTCGCCAGGCGGCCCGTGGGCCGGCAGCATGGCGAAAGGGGGGGGGGGGGGGAGGTATTCCCATCCCTCCCTACACACAACAACCAGCAGACCAGCCAGTAAAGGCAGCGGGGGCGGAGCAGCTGGGGGGGGAGCATAAAAGGAAAGAGCAGGGGGGTAGGCAGCCTTTGTCCTGGAGAGTGCAGTGCTGAAAATAACCGCAGCAGGAGCATGCAAGCATGGAGAGCCAGCAGAAAGATGCAGCATTCCCTCCCAGCGACAGTAGCCCAGTCTCATGGGAGCAAAGAGCCAGGGAGATCCAGCAGCAAGCAAATTATCCCACAGAGTGTCCAGGAGGAGGTGGGGGAGGAAGTCAGCACGGTGTGGTCGATTTAGCGGCCATATATGAAGGTATGCCCGCGGCCACAGAATCAGATGGTCCAGAAGCCGGGATAGAGGAGCCAGGTGTGTCGGGAGCAGCGTAACCATGCAGGCCCTTCTCTCAGTACAGACGGCATCGGTCAAGACTGCAGCAGGCTGATCGAACAGGAACGGGGACAGCGACGGATATCCCACTCAGCAGCTAGGCCAAGATTCCCTAGGCACCCCAGAGCCGGGACGTCAGCATCCACCTATCCACTTCCATCTCTGCAGCAGGCCAGCACCAGAGGCAGAGGCAGGCCTGGGGGGCACATGTGGGCACAGGTGACGAGCATTACAGCGCAGCAGGGACGCCACCGCCAAGAGAAGAAGGAACGCAGAACCGCACAGTGATACCTATACATCATCGCAAGGAAGAGGCGACCATGGAACCGCACAGCGATACAGGGACACCACAGCGGACAGCATTGCGAGGAGAAGACTGGCGGGTGGGCCGGGATCTGGCTCCCCGCGGAATCCAGCGGCCGGGAAGCCCAAGCACATTACAGCACGGGCTGCGCTCTGACCGGCATAGCCCCATCGACAGCATACAAGCTTTATCAGACCACGGCTGGCAGTACACCACGACCTCGCAAAGTCCTGCGAGGTCCCAGCGCGGCAGTTTCGGCACGGGCAGGACGACTCTTCACGCAGGAGTGGTGAGAAAGCTATTAATAACAGCAATGTAAATTATGTCAATGTTTATCAATGTTTGTCTGGAGAAGTTTGTGGTTGGGGTCATGATGGCGAAATCATGTGTGGCTAATAAATGGCGCAGGGAACCTATCCATTTAGGATAAGGGCGGCTAAATCGAGGAGGAGATGACGCGCAGGAATGGTGAGAACATCAACAATGATAGTAAATTTGCATAATGTAATTGTTAAGCCAGGAAATGTGCAGAATGTACAGAATGTTAGCAATATTGTGGTTAAATTTGCGGGGGGGCATTGTAATAGCTAGAAGGTGCAGCTGGGCTTAGAACTAGAGCAGGGCCCTGCGGAGTCAAATGAGGACGAGGCGCAGGCTTTGTGCAAGCGTGCACCCTGTGGGAGGCGCTTCCGGGTCAGTAGCAGGCCATTTGCCTATACTAACCAGAAAAGGGATAGGAAAAGGGTTTTCAAAGATATAGGTTCATTAATAGAGGCTGGTTTGAGGGAAAGGAGAAGGCCAAACAAAAGGGTGGAACACAGTCAGTACAACTATAAACAAATGAGCATTGGCTGAGCGGCATAAAGAGTACCATTGCTTCCTTTCAGCACGGGAGTTGTGAGTTCAATCCCTGACCAGAGCTATATCTGTGTGGAGTTTGTATGTTCTACCAGTGTTTGGCTGGTTTTCCTCTGAGGGACACTGTTTTTACCCAGAGGCAGCCATGAGCATGTAAAAATACAACAATTTCATGTATCCTGTGTACAAGGAACACAGGGGAAAGGTGTGGTGAAAATATGATGAGGTCAATTCTCTGCGGGGGGGCTTCAAGGATGGTTTTAGGGACCTATAACCAGAGAGGCACGCCCAACGGTAGCTCCAGGGACATAAGGCCCGTAAGGAGACAGCTGGGGTTTGTACGTGAGAAAATCGCACCACCAGCACCTGTCCTACCGCAAAGGGGCTTTGGTGACCGACGCGTTAGGCAAGGAACTATGCCCAGGGCAGTACCAGCAAGTTGAGGTGGCTATTAGGATGGTCCGAGCACAAGGCAGGGTGAGCAGGTCAGTCTTATGCCCTGTTAGCCACTCAAAAGGAACCCCCCCCCCCCTTACTGGAGGATGAAATTGAAGACACTGTGTGTGGAGCCTGCTTGTCCGGTTATACACACTCAAAAGTATTTGTGTTTGAAGCTCAGAGATTGGGTATCTTGTCTGTCCTACAGCAATTTTATGGCTGTCATTCAGGAAGCAGCCTTATCAGATACTCCTATTGTGAGGTGTGATGATAACCCCTGGGAAGAGGCAGAGTCTGGAAGCCATGTATCAGGCTTTTTGAGCTGTCCCACATTACAGCTCCCCCCCTGTGGTGAAAAATAAACATCCTGTTCTTTTACAATCCAGCAAAGGGGAATTACAACTGTCCTCTATGTTAATTACAGCCTGGCAGGCAGTTTAAGAAATGTAATTTACAATATAGGGAATAACATGATACTACATGTCAGACAGTATATACACAATATCATATTTCAGGATCCGATCACGTTATGGATCCTGGCATTGGGAGCCCTAAGGGCAGAGTCAGCCTTTATGCTGCTTCCCCTGCATCAGGAGAGCTTCAGTCTCATGGGACAAAGCTGCGGTGGTGAAATTTTTCAGGGGAAAATGTATTGCCAATGGGCTGTGCCATTTCGGGTGCTGTCTGCGGAGCATTTAACTCATCCCTGCAGTGGTGCCGGCAGGTGCGCACAGGGTCAAGAGCCATAGCACACCACCTAGAGGATTTCCTGGGGGCAGGGCCACAAGCTGCAGCTCAGCCAATTGCTGCGCGAACTACAGGTCATGCTGGAGGTATTCAGCGTGCCTATCGCACCAGAAAAACTGAGGGCCCAAGACAGTTTTAGCATCCAAGGGTTCAAAGCATCGATGTTGGCATACAATAGGAGGCTAGGAAGGTTTTTCCTAACTAACTGCTTTGAAGCGTTGGGCCACGGTCTGCCGGCAGCGGAGATGCATAGAGGCAGCTGGTTCCCGAGGGTTCGTAACCATTGAGGTTCGCATTTAGCGTGCTACTGGTTTTGTTAGCAGAAGTCAATGGAAATGCAGCAGGATCCAATGGGGGGCAACCATTGATGTTAGCATCAGATGTTAGGAGGATAGAACCATTTGCCTCTTCTAGCTATTTCTCGTGAGTTAGGCCCGGGCGGGGGCAGGGAGATAAGCTGCGACAGCATGAAATTTATCACTGCGGTTTCTTAGTCAGGAACAGTGCAAGGCACATTCAGAAACAGCCAGGGCACCTGGTCAGGTTTGGCAGTTTGGTGACATTTGAAGCACAGGCAGCTGGCAGAGATGCAGGAATCAGGGAGTGTCCAGCAGGGGCCAAAGCAGTTTATCTGGCCAAGAAGCTGGCCGGGAGAAGGCGGCATGATGGTGGCCGTCAACAGGCGGGCTGGCGGCATAAGGGGCCACAGGCTGGCCAGCTTGTATGGCGAAGCCAGACAGAGGAACAAGGGAGCCAAGTGCCAGCAAGCGAGGAGGGGGCTGGCGGCAGGGCGCCTGCGCAGCAGCATCAAGTTCAGTGTGAATCAAATACTTGAACTGGCAGGTTGGGAACCAGGGCAGTCGGAGTGTGTCCCCTTCCCCCCCCCCCCCCCATCCCGGGTAAGGAAACTGGACTCCCGCAGGAGAGAGCGCGGCGGTGCCAAGTAATGGGAATCCCACCCACCCCTTTTTTGAATGTATAATTTCTACATTATGCCAATCAATGAGCTAACCAAGGATGTGGCGATAGTAGATGTGTTCTCAGTAGCAGAGGCCATGGGAATATGGGCCCACAGGATGGCCAACAGGAATATCCAATTATGCTACAGGAGTGTGAGGGGAGTGCAGGTGGTAAACAAGCAGCGTGCATCACCCCGCCGGTAGGCAAACTGCTTAGAAGGCTAGCGTTGGTGCCACAGTATCACGATCAGGACAAAGTCCATTCAAGAGGACAGTAGGATACGGAAAAAGTATGCGACTCTGGAAAAGGCACCAGTTCCAATCTACGGGGAGGGTAAGCCCTGACCCCTCCCCTCCCAAAAAACAGCAGAGTACAGTCGAGCAACACGTGACTGCAGCAGCCATGTTGGTAGCTGGACACATCCAGCTGCCCAGGGACAATTGTCAGGTCATAATATGGTGCTCGATCGCTTGGGACTGAGGCTGCAATATCAGCAGCTAGAAAGGGATGCTAGGTAGAGGATTACAGCATTCGGGCGGAGTGCAATATTTACATAGCAGGCGACAGGTCCGCACCAAAGGTCCTGTGGCATGATTGCAAGGGGCTTTAGCGGTAGCGGTACAGGCAGAAAAAGGAGGTTATTGCTATACCTACGGGAGGCGACCTTAGGAGAGTCCCTGGACCTAATCGGTTATAAGGGGGGACCAGGATCGTGGGAAAAGAGTAAGGGCATGCTGCAAAATGGTTTACGGTGCACCATGACTCCAGGTTGCCTTGGCAGGGAGCCTGGAGAGGAGCGGGCTGAGAGGGAGCCCCGAAAAAAATAGGGGGTGCAGCCGTAAAATGAGGTGCAGCGCTGCCAGGAATGCAAAGGGGCGTACCGCACAAAGACATCAGAAATAAAACATAGGGCAGGTACAGGGGGGTCAGGAGGCATTTGTCAGATACTGGCACTGACAAGTAAAATAACCCGAGGCAGGAAGTGCAAGAAGGCAGAGGGGTAGGGCGGGTTGCAGGGTGGGGGCTTCGGTGCTCAGGCATGTCTGAGAACCTTGTGTGGCGGGAAAAAGCGGTGCGCAAGGCATGGTGAAGGGGGGAGCCAGCTGAGGTATGCAGATTCACCCTCGGTGAATGGACGCACGCCCGGCTCCAGCCGTGGACGGTTGGGCCCGTGGGCTGCACGCCAGGCGAGCGTGATATGCACCACAGGGGCTGGTTCCCAAGGGGGGCGTTGCCGCGGTGCCTACTGGGTAGGCAGGGCACGCCCCAGGAAAAATGGAATGAGTGGGTAACACATTCCACCTTGCCCACCACTTTCTGTCCATGCCCTGCAACCTAGTAAGGTGGTATATTAATAAACTGTGGCCAGTGATTTTACCCAAAGCTTTGCCTACGTGTCTAAGTTATTTTAGATTAGAGTGCCGGTGCTTAGGGATGCCGGTAGGTCGACCTCTCCCCCTTAGAAGAGCATAGGTGCCGCAAAGATGGCGCCGGAGCGCCTTAAGGGGGAGGGTCGCCAGGCGGCCCGCGGGCCGGCAGCATGGCGAAAGGGGGGGGGGGGAGGTATTCCCATCCCTCCCTACACACAACAACCAGCAGACCAGCCAGTAAAGGCAGCGGGGGCGGAGCAGCTGGGGGGGGAGCATAAAAGGAAAGAGCAGGGGGGTAGGCAGCCTTTGTCCTGGAGAGTGCAGTGCTGAAAATAACCGCAGCAGGAGCATGCAAGCATGGAGAGCCAGCAGAAAGATGCAGCATTCCCTCCCAGCGACAGTAGCCCAGTCTCATGGGAGCAAAGAGCCAGGGAGATCCAGCAGCAAGCAAATTATCCCACAGAGTGTCCAGGAGGAGGTGGGGGAGGAAGTCAGCACGGTGTGGTCGATTTAGCGGCCATATATGAAGGTATGCCCGCGGCCACAGAATCAGATGGTCCAGAAGCCGGGATAGAGGAGCCAGGTGTGTCGGGAGCAGCGTAACCATGCAGGCCCTTCTCTCAGTACAGACGGCATCGGTCAAGACTGCAGCAGGCTGATCGAACGGGAACGGGGACAGCGACGGATATCCCACTCAGCAGCTAGGCCAAGATTCCCTAGGCACCCCAGAGCCGGGACGTCAGCATCCACCTATCCACTTCCATCTCTGCAGCAGGCCAGCACCAGAGGCAGAGGCAGGCCTGGGGGGCACATGTGGGCACAGGTGACGAGCATTACAGCGCAGCAGGGACGCCACCGCCAAGAGAAGAAGGAACGCAGAACCGCACAGTGATACCTATACATCATCGCAAGGAAGAGGCGACCATGGAACCGCACAGCGATACAGGGACACCACAGCGGACAGCATTGCGAGGAGAAGACTGGCGGGTGGGCCGGGATCTGGCTCCCCGCGGAATCCAGCGGCCGGGAAGCCCAAGCACATTACAGCACGGGCTGCGCTCTGACCGGCATAGCCCCATCGACAGCATACAAGCTTTATCAGACCACGGCTGGCAGTACACCACGACCTCGCAAAGTCCTGCGAGGTCCCAGCGCGGCAGTTTCGGCACGGGCAGGACGACTCTTCACGCAGGAAGGCAGGGCACGCCCCAGGAAAAATGGAATGAGTGGGTAACACATTCCACCTTGCCCACCACTTTCAGTCCATGCCCTGCAACCTTGTAAGGTGGTATATTAATAAACTGTGGCCAGTGATTTTACCCAAAGCTTTGCCTACGTGTCTAAGTTATTTTAGATTAGAGTGCCGGTGCTTAGGGATGCCGGTAGGTCGACCTCTCCCCCTTATAAAAGTAGCTGCTGGCGGCGGGAGGAGAGCCAGCGGTTCCTGGGTGTGTGCACCTGCGGTCCCTTACAGACTGCAGCGACCCATTAGGACTGTGGAGGAGAGGGGTAGCGGCATAGCAGCCGCAGGCTTACCGAAAGTGCTCACTACTGAGCAATATGGTCCCCTTACCCGAAGTGGGAGCCGCAGCGGGAGGAATAGCT
>NW_026968884.1:0-64509 GCF_028390025.1 Pseudophryne corroboree | reverse complement strand
CCAGTTGTCCACTCCCAGGATAAAGACCACCGACACCATTGCATGTTTTTCCGCCCAGAGGAGAATTATTGACACCTCTGACATTGCGGCTCTGCCCTGTTGGTTTATGTACGTCAATGCCGTCACATTGTCCGACTGGACCTGAATAGCCTGATTCTGAAAAAGAAATGCAGCTTGCTGAAGAGCGTTGTATATATCCCTAAGTTCCAGGATGTTTATTGGAAGGATGACTTCCTGACTTGACCACCTTCCCTGAAACTGTACCTCCTGGGTGACTGCGCCCCAACCTTTGAGGCTTGCTTTTGTGGTTAGCAGTATCCAATTCTGAATCCCAAACCTGCGGCTCTCGACAAGGTGAGCAGTCTGTAGCCACCACAGGAGGGAGATCCTGGTTTTAGGGGATAAAAGAATCCCCTGGTGCATGTGAAGATGTGATCCAAACCATTTGTCCAACAGATCCAGCTGAAAGCGTCTCACATGAAACCTCCCATACTGAATTGCTTCGTAAGAAGCCACAATTTTCCCCAGAAGGCGTATGCAGAGATGCACTGAGATTCAAGTCAGCTTCAAGACAGCCCGAACCATCGACTGGATTACAATCGCCTTTTCCAAGGGGAGGAATACTTTCTGAGATTCTGTGTCCAGTATCATTCTAGGAACTAAAGCCTCTGATTTGGTTCTAGGTGAGATTTTGGAAAATTCAGAATCCACCCATGAGCCAGAAGTAGTCTGGTCGAGAGGGCAATGCTCTCCAACAGTTGTTCCCTGGACAGTGCCTTTATCAGAAGATCGTCCAGGTACGGAATTATGTTCCCTCCTTGTTTGCGGAGTAGTAACATCATCTCTGCCATCACTTTGGTGAACACCCTTGGTGCCGTGGAGAGAACTGATAGTGACAGTCCTGCAGTGCAATCGAAGATAAGTCTGGTGAATCGGCCAGATCGGAATATGAAAGTACGCATCCTTGATATCCAGAGATACTAGGAATTCCCCCTCCTCCAGACATGAGATCACCGATCTCAGAGACTCCATCTTGAATTTGAGCACCCATAAGTATGGGTTCAATGACTTGAGATTCAGAATCAGTGTTACTGAACTGTCTGGCTTCGGTACTACAAACAAGCTGGAATAGTAACCCTTGTTTTGTAGATGAGGTAGAACTGGAACAATGACTTGGGTCTGTAACAGTTTTTGAATGGCATCCTGTTAGGTTATTCTTGCACCTTGTGAATCTGGTAAGCCTGATTTGAAGAATCTGTGAAGTGGGAGCTCCTGGAACTCCAGTCTGTAGCCCTGGGATATAAGGTCTATGACCCAGGGATCCTGGCACTATCTTGTCCTGATGTGACTGAAGAATTTTACCCGGGCTCCCACCTGACAGACTTCCAGGCATTGCGGTCCACCGTCATGCGGAAGGTTTTGAGGAAGCAGAGCCTGAACTCTGTTCCTGCGACCCTGAAGTAGCAGGTTTCCGTGGTTTACCTCTAGCACATCTGGCGGCGGCAGAAGAACCTCTGGCCTTGCCCCTATACTTGGCCGTCCGAAAGGACTGTAGGTTGGGTGCTGAAGAGGTCTTCCTAGCTGGGGGAGCTGCAGAAGGAAGGTATGTGTACTTACCCACAGTAGCTTTGGAGATCCATTTGTCAAGTTCATCTCCAAATAAAGCCTTGCCTGTGAAAGGTAGGCCTTCCACGCCTTTCCTGGAGTCCACTGGCGTAGCCATAAACCCCTGTGTACCGACACTGCCATAGCTGTAGTGCATGCATTAAGCAGGCCTATCTCTTTTATGGCTTCCACCATAAAGTTTGCAGAGTCCTGTATATGTTGCAGGAGCAAAATAATCTCCCCTTGAGGCAAGGTATCTAACCCCTCAATTATGTTACCTGACAATTTATCAATGGCTCGTGTAATCCACCCATATGCTATAATGGGTCTCTGGGCCACCCCTGAAGCTGTATACAAAGATTTAAGTGTAAAATCAATTTTGCAATCAGACGTTTCTTAGGGAGGCTGCACCCAGGACAGGCAATACAATTTTTCACGAGAGCATCTACTATTGGTGGATTTTCCCATTTTTTCCTATCCTCAGGAGGAAAAAGAAAAAGATGATAACAACCGTTTAGGGATTTACCCATGGTTCTTCAAACAGGGTATTTAGTTCCTTTGACACAGGAAAAGTGGCTGAGGATTTCTTCTTTATATTAAAATGAGATTCCTCAATCTCATCCGTCACCTTATCAGGGATATTCAGAACTTCTCTGATAGCTTCTATGAGAGCCTCTATTCCCTGTGACAGAGTACCCTCCACCACCTCTGAGTCCACCTCACCCTCCTCCAAGTCCGATCCCTCATCATCAGAGGCAGACTGCAGTATGTGGACCAAAGTACGTTTCTGCGGACAAATGGCAGGGGACTGAGACGCTGATTTCTCTTTTCAGAAACTCAGACATGGATTGTCTTAAGTATTGTGTCTCTTTCTCGTTCCGATGGGGTGATTCGGGTGATGTGCTAAATTTTTAGCCCAACTACGACCAGCTTCTCTGACATGCGAGGGAATGCCCAGCACAGGGCTAGTCCGCCCAGCATGTCAGGCCCGACCCTGTCATACAAGTACAAAAGCATCGCACAGCGGCGATGCTTCTGTACTGTAGGAGTAGCTCTCAGCCAGCGCAGTTCCCGCGCACTGGCTGGGAGTTACTCATCGCTGCTCGGGTCGCAGCGGTTGCGTATGACATCACGCAGCTGCCACTGCCCGCCCACGGCACGATCCGGGCATGCCTGCGTTGCACGGACCACACCCCCTAAATGGCTGCTAAATGCCGCTGGCCCGCACAGCGACCGCCTCTGCCTGTCAGTCTCTGGGCAGTTCAGGCCTGATCGCTGCTGTGTCAACATGCACATCACCGATCAGGACTGAATTAGTCCCCGAGATAACTTCGTATAAATGGAAGAAATCATTCCCCTATAAAGTCCAGCCATGCTGGTTCAGCCCCACTAGCCTGGGAAGGGACACTACACTGAGTGCACACTATTGACCCCTGGGAAAGAGGAGCACTGTGCCTTACATATAACACACTCTTTGCCTGACATACTGTATAGTGACAGCATACACACACACACACACACACACACACACACACACACAGGAAAAGGTTAAATGCACAATTAACCCACAAAGAGCCCTTCCAGGGAGACACAGAGATTATGGAACCAGCACACGGCGCCCTTATCGCTGATGTCAAGCTTAGCCGGGTCGCAGACTAATAACCTAGATTAGGGACTTCGTACACTAATAATCGCTTCACCCTGCTATAACCCCCGGGTACCGCTGAAGTAATCTGTAGTCTCTCCAGAGGAGCTGCGCTTCCCTGTCAGTCAGCGTCTGTATAGCTGCAGTAGGGAAAATGGCGCCTGTGAGCTGCTGGATCCGCTCATGCTGAAGCCCCGCCCCTTCAATGGCACGCGGTCTTCCCGTTCTTCTTTATACTAGCTGTATGTCTTATGTGCATAAAATGGATACCAACTCCTTTTATATCTTTGTTGCCAGTCTAGGTACTGTGTCCGCTGCTCAGCCATAATGGCCGGCGAACCACTAACTAGGACGCAGGCTTAGTACTCACCACTCTTCATTCTTCTGGCTCTGTTAGGGGTGGCGTCATGCTGCGGGAATGTACGCTCATCGTGGTGGGGCTTGCAAATAGTTCCCTCAGGAGCTAGTGTCCTGTCAGCGGGGAACGGGACCATTAACCCTGAGAGAGGTTGGGCCATTAACCCCCCTAAATCCCACGAAGCAGGCAGGCTGGTGCCAACCAGTCCTGCCTGAAAATAACAAACTCAGAAACTAAATGTAGAAAACTCTTCAGGAGCTTCCAGAGATGTGACCGTCTCCTTCGGGCACATTTTCTAAACTGAGTCTGGTAGGAGGAGCATAGAGGGAGGAGCCAGTGCACACTATCATTTTCTTAAAGTGCCCAAGGCTCCTAGTGAACCCGTCTATACCCCATGGTACTAATGTGGATCCCACTATCCTCTAGGACGTAAGAGAAATCAGTTCCGCTATTACGTCTGTGAAGACCCTCGGGGCTGTCGAGAGGTCAAAGGGCGGTGCCTGGATCCGACACTGAGAGTTCTTTGGGGCAAACCGTAGGAGTACCTGATGTGTAGGTCAGATTGGGAAGTGGAGCTATGCGCTCTTAAAATCAAATGACACCAAGAACTCAGACTCTTCCAAGGCCACGATTACCACCGTTAGTGAATCCTCTTGAATCCGTAGACTATTAGGTATGGATTCAGGGAATTCAGTTGCAGGATGTGACTGACCGAGTTGTCCGTCATTAGGGACCACCAATAAATTTGAGAAGAACAGTTCCTTTGATGTGTTGGAACTGGAATAATGACTTCTGCTTCCAGGAGCCTATGAATAGCCGCTTGCAGAGTTACCTGTTTTTCTAGGGAAGCTGCCAACCTGAGTGGAAAATTCTGAGAGGAGGAGTATCGAGCTCTAGTTTGTAACCCCCCCAGATCAGGTCCGAGGCATCTCAGCAGGTGCCTTCCCAGATGTGACTGAAAATTCTGGGACACGCTCCCACCTTGGGATCCCTGAGAATAGGGGAGGGAGTCCTGCTGCAGGTTCTGATGGGTAGTAGTGGCTCCCCGACCTCTATGACCTCTGGCACCTCTGCGTTTGAGGCTCCCCTGGCTCTACCTCTAAACCCTGTAAGCTGAAAAGGACCAGTGTATGTGCTCTTGGAGGTGGAACTGCAGAAGGGAGATAAGCAGACTTACCTACCATGACCTGTGATAGCCACTTATTCAATTTTGATCCAAACAGGGCATCTCCTGCGTATGGAAAGCCTGCTCCACCTCTCTTTGACTCTGCATCCGCTGTCCATTGATAGTCACAAAATCCTATGCGCCGAAAATGCTTTCGAGGATCACCTGGAGTGAGCAGTCCTACATCCCTGGAAGCCTCAGAGATAGACTGCTGATTTTATGTATAAGGATTTCTTTAAGGAAGAGAGTTCCTGGGATCAAAAGTACGATCGGCTTTGATAACTGGGTAACCGAAGGATCCACTGTTGGTGGATTTTTCCCTAGTTCCCTACTGTCAAAAGGAAAAGGAAAAGAAAGTAGAATTGTCCTAGGGATTTGAACTTCTTATCCGACTTTGAACTGTGGCTATCTAGTTCCAGTGATACCAGAAAGGTCACACAGGGACTCTCTTGTCTACCAAATAGGAAGGCTGCTGCAGCTCACCTTTCTTCTTGGGTAATTGTGAGACTCCCATCACAGTCTCTAGTAGAGATTCAAGCCCTTGTGAGGAAGATTCAATCTGTTTTCTCCTCAGCTTCCACAAATGTGCCTCTCTCTAGAGGTGGCATATCACCACGATTTTAGTACTGCAGGGAGTGACCGTTCTTTTGTTACCCTGTCCATGACTAAAAACCAAAACTCTTTGCCGCATTCTGCTCCCAGATAGGCTCAGGGGTGTGTAATGTGTGCGAATGAAAGATTTCCCTATCTCTCCTGGCAATTGCCAATTCTGAGGATAGGTCAGCCATAAATCCTGTTAAAGCAGACACCCAAATCGGTATGGTCTCCTGAGTTGTGATGGCTGGCTGTGAAGCAGACTGCTGCCGACACTGCTCAGTCTGATGATATATCTGCATTGGCTGGCTGTGAAGCAGACTGCTGCCGACACTGCTCAATTTGATGATATATCTGCAGTGACTGTGAAGCAGACTGCTGCCGACACTGCTCAGACTGATGATATATCTGCAGTGGCTGGCTGTGAAACCGACTGCTGCCGACACTGCTCAGTCTGATGATATATCTGCAGTGACTGTGAAGCAGACTGCTGCCGACACTGCTCAGTCGGTTGATATATCTGCAGTGGCTGACTGTGAAGCAGATTGCTGCCGACACTGCTCAGTCGGTTGATATATCTGCAGTGGCTGACTGTGAAGCAGATTGCTGACAACACTGCTCAGTCTGGATTCCACAGGGAATAACATTGGGGTGCAGGTAAAAGAGATGACAACAGTAAGTAGCCACAGACACCACATTCTCACGACAGGAGAAAGTACCAGCAGCTAATGCCATACAAACCCAAAGAAGCTAAGTGCGTCAGGGTGGGTGCCTTGTGGAATCCAGTGTACCTCGCAGAAAGAGATTAAACAAAGGTAAGTTCTTACTATAAACCTCCTTTTCTGCAGCGGGGTACACTGAATACCACAGGGAATAACATCGGGGATGTCCTAAAGCAGTTCCTCATGGGAGGGGATGCACTGTAGTGGGCACAAGAACCCGGCGTCCAAAGGAAGCATCCTGGGAGGCAGAATATAAAAGGCATAGAACCTAATGAACATGTTCACTGAGGACCACGTAGGCGCTTTGCACAATTGTTCGAGGGACGTGCCACGGCGGGCCGTCCAAGAAGGTCCAACAGACCGAGTAGAATGGGCCTTGATAGTAGAAGGAGCTGGAAGTCCAATCTGTAAATAAGCTTGTGCAATCACCATACTAATCAATCTAGCCAAGGTCTGCTTATTCGCAGGCCAGCCATGTTTGTGAAAACCAAAAAGAACAAAGAGAGAATCAGATCTCCTAAGGTAGCGGTTCTCTTCACATAGATACGGAGAACCCATACCACATCCAAAGACCGCTTTTTGGAGGACAAATCAGGAGAGATAAAGGCCGGAACCACAATATCTTGGTTAAGGTGGAAAGATGACACCACCTTAGGTAGATAACCAGGGCGAGTTCTTAGAACCGCACGGTCACAGTGAAAAATCAGGAAGGGAGACCTACAGGATAAGGCACCCAAGTCTGAAACCCATCTAGCAGAGGCAATAGCCAGCAAAAACAAGACCTTAAGTGTAAGCCATTTAAGGTCCACAGGCTCAAGAGGTTCAAACGGAGACTCTTGTAGGGCATCCAGAACAACCAACAAATCCCAAGGAACCACAGGAGGAACATAGGGAGGTTGAATCCGTAAAACACCCTGAGTGAAGGTATGAACGTCAGGCACAGTCGCAATTTTTTCTCTGAAACCACACCGACAAGGCTGAGACATGAACCTTGAGAGAGGCCAGACAAAGGCCTGATTCCAGGCCCTGTTGCAGAAATGCCAAAAGGTTCGCAGTACTGAACTTGTATGCATCAAAATTCTTAGCCGCGCACAGGGTGAAGAATTCCAGACTCTATAATAAATCCAAGCCGAAGCCGGTTTACGGGCTTTCAACATCATTTGAATGACCGCCTCAGGAAAAACCTTTGGCCCTCAGAACTGAAGCTTCAAGAGCCACGCCGTCAAAGCCAGTCGGGCCAAATCCTGGTAGAGACAGGGGCCCTGAATGAGGTGGTCTGGGCGTTGCGGAAGCAGAAGAGGATGCTCTATCGAGAGACCCTGTAGGTCTAAGAACCAATGCCGTCTGGGCCACGCTGGAGCGATCTGAAGTAGTATTCCTCCTTCTTGCTTGAACTTCCTTATCACCCTGGGCAGAAGTGACACCGGAGGGAAAACGTACGGCAGTCGAAAGTTCCATGGAATTGCCAGTGCATCCATGAACGCTGCTTGAAGATCCCTTGTTCTTGCACCGAAGACCGGAACCTTGTGATTGTGTCGAGACACCATCAGGTCTACATATGGTAGGCCCCACTTGTACACTAGGAGTTGAAATACTTCTGACTGAAGGGCTCCACTCTCCGGTGTGTACATCCTGACGACTGAGGACGTCCGCTTCCCAGTTGAGGACCCAGGAATGAACACTGCCAATATGGCTGGCAGATGGTGTTCCACCCATTGAAGAATCTTTGACACTTCCATCATTGCCATGTGGCTTCGCATGCTGCCTTGATGATTTATGTACACCACTGTGGTGGCATTGTCCGACCTTACTTGAACAGGCCTGTTCTGTAACAGAGGCAGGGCCAGTATCAAAGCATCTCTAGAATATTTATTGGAAGAAGAGATTCCTCCCTGTTCCACCGACCCTGAAGAGAGTGTTGCTATAACACCGCGCCCCAACCCCGCAGACTGGCATTCATCTTTAGAAGGACCCAGTTGGAGATCCAGAAGGAATGACCCCTGCTCAATTGTTGGTCCTCTAGCCACCAGCTCAGTGGCAGATAAAGTTCCGGAATCAAGGAGATCGTGTTAGATCTGATCCGGTGAGGTAGGCCATCCCACTTGACCAGGATTAGCTTCTGCAGAGGACGAGAGTGAAATTGAGCGTACTCTACCATGTCGAAAGCCAACTCCATGAGGCCAAGTACTTGCATCGCCGAGTGTACCGACACTCACGGACAAGAAAGGAAGTATCTTATCTTGTCCTGAAGCTGCAGGACCTTCTCTTGGGACAAGAACAACCGTTGGTTGTGTGTGTCCAACAATGCCCCCAGGTGCACCATGCTCTGAGCAGGCACCAGGGAGGATTTCTTCCAGTTGATGAGCCACCCATGTTCTTGTAGGAATTGGACCGTCAGTTCCAGATGATGGAGGAGAACCTCTGGGGAGTTTGCCAGGATCAACAAGTCGTCCAGATACGGCAGGATCCCGATACCCTGACGGCGGAGCAGAGCCGTCATAACCGCCATGACCATGGTGAAGATTCGCGGAGCCGTGGTCAGTCCAGAAGGTAAGGCCTGGAATTGATAATGTAGGTTGCCAATAGAAAACTGCAGGTATTGCTGATGTGACATGGCAATAGGTATATGTAGGTAAGCATCCTGTATGCCCAGGGATACCATATAGTCCATGGGCTCCAAGGCCAGAACAATAGAGCGAAGAGTTTCCATACGGAACTTGGATACCTACACAAATTTGTTCAAAGACTTGAGGTTGAGAATGGGCTGGGAGGAACCATTCTGTTTCGGAACTAGGAACAATGTTGAATAGTACCCCCTGCCTCTCTGAGCCAGAGGCACAGGCACTATCACTCCTGTGTCCAGGAGGGATTGTACCACCAAATGGAGAGTTTTTGCTTCACCGGATCCGAAGGTATATTTGTCTAGGAAAACTGGCGAGGGGACGTTTCTTGAAAGAGATGGCGTATCCATGAGTGACGACTTCCCTTACCCAGGAGTCCTAAGTGGTCTGTAACCATACCTGGGCAAACCGTAGTAGTCGGCCTCCCACCCTGGGATCCCCCAAGGGGAGGCCCGCCCCGTCATGCAGCAGGCTTATCTGGTTTGGAAGCAGGCTGATGGGAAGCCCAGGAACGTTTAGGTTTGGGCTTAGAGGTTTTGGAAGTGCGTGCCTGTTTCGGGTACGCCTGACCCTTTACTTTACTTAGAGGTCGAAAGGAACGAAAGATGGTACTTTTAGCCTTCGGAACCAAAGGATTAGTACGACGCAGACATGCAGTTTTAGCAGACGCTAAGTCAGCAACAATCTTGTTCAGATCTTCCCCAAAAAGGATGTCTCCTTTAAAAGGGATAACCTCCAAGGTATTTTTAGAGTCCAGATCCACAGACCAGGACCACAACCACAGAACCCTGCGTGCCATAATGGACGTAGTAGACGCTTTGGCCGCCAGGACACCGGCATCAGAGGCCACCTCCTGAATATAATGAGAGGCTGTGATAATATATGAAAGACACTGTCTGGCAATATCAGAAAAATTAGAAGGTAGCTTCACTTCAACTTCTTGAATCCAGGCTTTAATAGCCTTCGCAGCCCAAGAAGCCACTACAGTATGCACAGCACCCGCAAGAGTGCAAATAGACTTTAAGCAAACCTCCATGCACTTATCCGTCGGTTCCTTCAGAGAGGTGACAGAAGTGACAGGCAGAATAAATAACACCACCAGACGCGCCACTTGTGAATCTACCGGCGGCGGTGTTTCCCAATTTTTACTTAACTCTGCAGCTGTCACGATCCGGGTTATTAGCCCCCATTATTTACCTGCTAAGTGCCTTCTGAGACTGGCCCAGCGTTCCAGGCCTGGGTTCTACCTGCGCTGTCTGCGGGCAGCGCGCTGCATATCTGTATCTCAAGGTGCTCCTCGGGTGATCGCAGCAGCGCTGACATGGCAACATTATATTAAACATCCATCTGTTTAAAGTATGGCGTCTCCTGCCCTCTGCGGCCTCCGCCGCCATTACTGCCGATTCTCACACATTAAATACAAACAGACTTTCCCTCCAGTTTCAAACATGGGCGCAGCCATGTTTGTTTTGCATCACATGTTGTTTTCAGCCTATCCACTGCAGTCTGGGCTCTGTATAATTATCCAGCCAATCCCTGCTCACCAGCTGGTATAAATATCCTGCTCCAGGGCTGGGTAAGGGTCAGTGCTTTGGTTGTCAATCCTGCATACATGCCTGTCCTGTTTGGTGAATTCTCAGCTTGACTTTCCAGGGATTCCAGCTCCTGTGATTCAGCTTCTCCAAGAGACCGGCACCAATCCCCATCTTGCGGTGCAGCCTGACTCCTGCAGTGTTCCAGCTCTGCTTCCTGGCTTTCTACTGCGGTCCTGACATTGGCTTCCAGCGTTGGTTCTATTCTGCCTCCAGCTTCCAGCGGTATCCTGGTATCGTTATTGCTTCCATTATCTACAGCATCGCTCACTAGCTTCTGTGGTGAAGTGTCACTGGCTTCCAGCTTCCAGCGCGTCACTTACATCACCCTCAGCTTCCAGCAGTGATTGGTGTTACCATCTGCCTACAGCGGTGCTTCACGTCATCTCCAACGGTATTCATATATCGCTCTGCATATTATTCCACACAACATCGGACCACAGTATCCATCGATGCTCACCATTGAACTGTTGCTCCAGTGGTGAGTTCAGCACATCTTTCCTCACACCGGGTCCGTCCAGTAGTCTATGGCAATCCTATCTACATCTCTTCAGCCTCAGTGTATCAGTGCCTATCCCAGTCTTCTGTCTACCACCTACTGGGCGGTACTTGCTCGTTCCTCATTACAGCGGTTAGCTGTGGCCACAGACTTTCCAACTCCGGATTTTGGCAAGGACTTTACCATCTTGTTCTGCATAGCCACAGTCACAAATACCAGTTGCATTCCCAGGAATGTTGAAGATATCTCATTGCCAAGAGTTATACTGTGTGTTCAATAAACTGACTGTTATATTTTACTCCGTTGTTGTGATCACGCCTTTGGGTTCTAACATCATGTATGTCTAGGAACCAAATCTCACCTCCATGGTTCACTTACACGCCAGCCCCTACATCTGAGGGTTCATGGTGTTCTAATCATCCAGTATGTCTAGGAACCTAATCTCACCTCCATGGTTCACTTACATGCCAGCCCCTACATCTGAGGGTTCCCTCAGTCAGCCTCAGCCCTCAGTTGTGACAGCAGCGAGGGGATAATGAGCTAGTATTTTCTTAGACAGAGAGAATTTCTTTCCTGGAGACTCCTAGGATACCTGACGTATGTCAACGAAATGGTCAGAATGGGGCAAAATTAATTTAGTGACCTTCTGACGTTTGAACTTATCAGGTTTCTTAGACGTATGCGGAGGTTCAGATTCATCATCAATCTGAAGAATCAGTTTGATAGCCTCCAAGTGGTCAGGAACATCCTCCTGTGTAATAGATTCCCCATCAGAAGCATCTGCATCAGTGTCTGAGGGGTCAGTGTATACGCCATCTTCATCGGATGAAGTACCCGAAACATGCGTGGATTGTGAGGTAGTAATGGCCCGCTTAGATGACCCTTTGGTCCTAGGAGGGTGAGGGTTAGGTTTATATTTAACCAAAGACTGATTTAATTGCTGTAACTGAATTGACAGAGTATCTGCCCATGGCGTACTAACTGCAGGGACAATATGTGGCTGCAATAGCACAGGAGGTCCCATAGGGGGCTTAAGTCTCGTTACTAGCGTAATCAGTAATTGGAAAAAGCAGACCAAGGTGGGTTTTCGTGTGCCCCCAGTGCTGCAGGCTGACTGGGGGGTATAGAACCCCCAATACCTGAACCCTCAGCTGCAACGTTTTCCTCCGAGCAATCCGTGGCATCAGCTTAAGGACATCCCACCTACCACTAACTTTGTCGTTGGTGCCAACGTGCACCAAGACCACCGGGTTGTTCCCGGCCCCTCCCAACAATCTTTCTACCCGGTCTGCAATGTGCCGTACCCGAGCACCCAGGAGACAACAGACTGTACGACGATCCCGGTCCCGGTAGCAGATTGCCCTATCCTGTGAAACACTATATAGGACCCTGACGCACTTAGCCCCCCTCAGGGTACAGAATATAGTGATAGCAATGTGTGTGAGATACACAGAATTGGAACCACACAGCAGCTATAGGCACACACAGTCACATGTGCAATGCAGGAATTATTACAAACAATAATAAAACTGCACTGGACTAGCAATACTAAGTAAAGCTATGTATGTACGTATACAGATACAGGTTGAGTATCCCATATCCACATATTCCGAAATACAGACTTTTTTGAGTGAGTGTGAGATAGTGAAACCTTTGTTTTCTGATAGATGAATGTACACAAACTTTGTTTAATACACAAAGTGATTAAATATATTGTATTAAATGACCTTCAGGCTGTGTGTATAAGGTGTATATGAAACATACATGCATTCTGTGCTTAGACTTAGCTCCCATCGCAATGATATCTCATTATGGTATGCAATTATTCCAAAATACGGGAAAATCCATATCCAAAATACCTCTGGTCCCAAGCAGTTTGGATAAGGGAGACTCAACCTGTATAACAATGCACAGTAACCACTGGGTGTATATCACAGGATACTTGTATTAAATATCCCTGAATGTATGCACTGTCTAAACGACTTGTAGAATACTTAAGTGTCTGTAAATGGACAGCGCTGATGAGACAGGCGGCTTTACAGAGAAGACATCGCCCAGCAGTCCCAGAATCAGCGCAGCTCTGTGTAATGGCGCCCAAACGCTGACAGGGAGTGAGGGAGACAGAGAGATGCAGCTCCGGGGCGGGAACATTTACTCTTAATGGCGCCTGGGGCTGGGGCTACAGGTCAGAGCATTATCCCCTTGCTGGAATTCACCACCGGTACTGCGGGGCCTATACTAAACGGATTTAGTAAATCCGACCTGTGCCTCTTGCCCTGGTGGATATAGTGGGGTCCCTGCACGGCCACAGTGTCCACACCAGCAGTGCAGACTGTCTCCGGAGACTGCGCTGGATCGTGATTTCGGTGGGTCCAGCCTCGGGGACCCTCTTACCTCCTCCCGATGATGCTGCCACGCGATCCAGGAGTGCAACGGCGGTATGTGTGCCTGATGGGACGGGAGCGCCCCCGCTGTAAGTACCCGGCAACCAGGGCACAGGAGTATACAGCGCCGCTGGGGGAGGTGAGGGAGCCGCAGCACGGAAGGTCAGCATGACATATAGCACCAAGTGCCTGTGCTGCGGACCTTGAAGTCTTCTTTCTTCTTAAAAAGCTCTTTTCAGGCTGCCTAGCGCAGCCCCCCCCCCCGTTAGCTGCCTGCACTGCAGGCACCAACTTACAGACTGCACTCCAATGCCTGGAGGCGGGGTTATAGAGGAGGTGGCGCTATGCATCCTGGGAACAGTCAAAGCTTTAGCCTGTTGGTGCCTCACATCAAGATCCAACTCTACACCCCAATGTTATTCCCTGTGGAATACCAGTGTACCCCGCTGCAGAAAGGGAAGATCTTTAATAGCCTCGCTCATAAAATTTGCAGCATCCTGTATATGTTGGAGCAGAGTAATGACCAGAGAGTATAAACTCAATAACCATATCAGACCACTTGACTACCGCCCTGGAATTCCACCCCTGGAGTGTTGTGCTGCGCCTGCTGCTGTATAAATTGCCTTGAGCATGGTCTCAATGTTATGGTCAGCCGGCTCGTTCAGGTATATAGCCCCTGGATACCGACTGACGGGAGGAGGGGGGGGGGGGGTGTTCCATAACTTCTTGTCCTCAGCTGGGAGGGGAAACGTAGTTAAAAACCTCTGAGTAATTTTACATTTCTTAGTGAAACCACTAGAGGGAGCTGAGAAGCCTTCTTGGTATCTGTCTCTCTCTTTTAGCTACCGATAAAATCTTGCCGTGTGTACACACCATTAGCCCCATGAAGCAGGTGGTCTGTCTGCCAACCAGAGCTACCTGAACATAATAAAATACAAGAAAAATAAAGGAAACTCTCTGGAGCTCCAGAGAAAATAACCTGGTTCCTTGGGCACATTTTTCTACACTGAATCTGGTGGAAGGGGCAAAGAGGGGAGGAGCCAGCACACACATACACACTAAAAGTTTTTAAGTGCCAGGCTAGAGTGCACAGGTTCTCAAACTCGGTCCTCAGGACCCCCACACAGTGCATGTTTTGCAAGTCTCCTCACAGAATCACAAGTGACATACTTAACTCCACCAGTGGACCTTTTAAAAGGTGTCAGTGATTAATTAATACACCTGTGCACCTGCTGGGTTACCTGCAAAACATGCACTGCGTGGGGTCCTGAGGACCAAGATTGAGAACCACTGCTACAGTGGAACCGATCTATACCCCATGGTACTAAAGTAATAGACCCCAGTATCCACTAGGACGCAAGAGAAAAGCTTTTCAGGGCTGCCCAGTGCTGCCCTCCTGTTCGGTGACCTGCTACTGCAGGCACCAACTCGAAACTGAGATGATCCCCCTGTATACTATGACAGCACAGGCCACTCCACCTGTATATAATGACAACACAGGCCGCTCCCCCTGTATATCATAACAAAACAGTCCACTCCCCCTGTATACTGTGACAGCACAGGATGCTACCCCTGTATATTATACTGTATATTATGACACATTGGCCACTCCCCCCTGTATATTATAACACTGGCCACTCCCTCTGTATATTATGACAACACATGCCACTCCACCTGTATATAATGACAACACAGGTCGCTCCCCCTGTATATTATAACAAAACAGTCCGCTCCCCCTGTATATTATAACAAAACAGTCCGCTCCCCCTGTATACTGTGACAGCACAGGATGCTACCCATGTATATTATGACAGCACAGGATGCTACCCATGTATATCATGAAAACACAGTCCACTCCTCCTGTATATTATGACAGCACTGGCCACTCCCCCTGTACATTATAACACTGGCCGCTCCATCTGTATATTATACTACATATCATGAAAACACAGGCCACTCCTCCTGTATATTATGACAGCACAGGCCACTCCCCTTGTATATTATAACACTGGCCGCTCCCTCTGTATATTATGACAACACAGGCCACTCTACCTGTATATTATGACAACACAGGCCACTCTCCCTGTATATTATGACAACACAGGCTGATCCCCCTGTATACTATGACAGCCCAGGATGCTACCCCTGTATATTATGACAACTCAGACCACTCTCCCTGTATATTATGACAACACAGGCCGCTCCCAATTATTATGACAACAGAGGATGTTACCCCTGTATATTATAACAACTCAGACCACTCCTCCTGTATACTATGACAGCACAGGATACTACCCCTGTATATTATGACAACACAGGCCGCTCCCCCTGTATACTATGACAGCACAGGCCCCTCCACCTGTATATTATGACAGCACAGGTCGCTCCCCCTGTATATTATAACAAAACAGTCCGCTCCCCCTGTATATTATAACAAAACAGTCCGCTCCCCCTGTATATTATGACAGCACAGGAAGCTACCCCTGTATATCATGAAAACACAGGCCACTCCTCCTGTATACTATGACAGCACAGGCCACTCCGCCTGTATATTATAACACTTGCCGCTCACTCTGTATATTATACTGTATATCATGAAAACACAGGCCACTCCTCCTGTATATTATGACAGCACAGGCCACTCCCCCTGTATATTATAACAGTGGACACTCCCCCTGCATATTATGACAACACAGGCCACTCTCCCTGTATACAATGACGGCACAGGATGCTACCCCTGTATATTATGACAACACAGGCCGCACCACCTGTATACTATGACAGCAGATGATGCTACCCCTGTATATTATGTTAATACAGACCGCTCCCCCTGTATACTATGACAACACATTATGCTACCCTTGTATATTATGAAAACACAGGCCGCTCCTCCTGTATACTATGACAACACAGGCTGCTACCCCTGTATATTTTAGCAACACAGGTCGCTCCCCCTGTATACTATGACAGCACAGGATGCTACCCCTGTATACAATGACAGCACAGGCCACTCCTTCTGTATAGAATGCCAATACATGCTGCTCTCCCTATATAATAACAGTAACAAGACACCACAGGGCCCTCCCCCTGTATACTATGACAGCACAGGCCGCTCCCCCTATATTCAATGACGGCACAGAATGATACCCCTGTATATTATGACAATACAGGCCGCTCCCCCTGTATACTATGACAGCACAGGATGCTACCCCTGTATATAATGAAAACACAGGCCGCTCCCCCTGTATACCATGACAGCACAGGATGACAACACAGGCCGCTCCTCCTGTATACTATGACAGCACAGGATGCTACCCCTGTATATTATGACAATACAGGCCGCTCCCCCTGTATACGATGACAGCACAGGATGCTACCCCTGTATATTATGACAACGCAGGCCGCTCCCCCTGTATAGTATGACAGCACAGCATGCTATCCCTGTATATTATGACAACACAGGCCACTCCCCCTGTATACTATGACAGAACAGGCCGCTCCCCTGTATACAATGACGGCATAGGATGCTATCCCTGTATATTATGGCAATACAGGCCGCTCCCCCTGTATACTATGACAGCACAGGATGACAACACAGGCCGCTTCTCCTGTATACTATGACAGCACAGGACGCTACCCCTGTATATTATGACAATACAGGCCGCTCCCCCTGTATACGATGACAGCACAGGATGCTACCCCTGTATATTATGACAACACAGGCCGCTCCCGCTGTATACTATGACAGCACAGGATGCTATCCCTGTATATTATGACAACACAGGCCGCTCCCCCTGTATACTATGACAGAACAGGCCGCTCCCCCTGTATACGATGACAGCACAGGATGCTACCCCTGTATATTATGACAACACAGGCCGCTCCCGCTGTATACTATGACAGCACAGGATGCTATCCCTGTATATTATGACAACACAGGCCACTCCCCCTGTATACTATGACAGAACAGGCCGCTCCCCTGTATACAATGACGGCATAGGATGCTATCCCTGTATATTATGGCAATACAGGCCGCTCCCCCTGTATACTATGACAGCACAGGATGACAACACAGGCCGCTTCTCCTGTATACTATGACAGCACAGGACGTTACCCCTGTATATTATGACAATACAGGCCGCTCCCCCTGTATACGATGACAGCACAGGATGCTATCCCTGTATATTATGACAACACAGGCCACTCCCCCTGTATACTATGACAGAACAGGCCGCTCCCCTGTATACAATGACGGCATAGGATGCTATCCCTGTATTTTATGGCAATACAGGCCGCTCCCCCTGTATACTATGACAGCACAGGATGACAACACAGGCCGCTTCTCCTGTATACTATGACAGCACAGGACGTTACCCCTGTATATTATGACAATACAGGCCGCTCCCCCTGTATACGATGACAGCACAGGATGCTACCCCTGTATATTATGACAACACAGGCCGCTCCCGCTGTATACTATGACAGCACAGGATGCCATACCTGTATATTATGACAACACAGGCCGCTCCCGCTGTATACGATGACAGCACAGGATGCTACCCCTGTATATTATGACAACACAGGCCGCTCCCGCTGTATACTATGACAGCACATGATGCTATCCCTGTATATTATGACAACACAGGCCGCTCCCCCTGTATACTAGGACAGCACAGGATGCTAATATAGAAAGCCAATACTTGCCGCTCACCCTATATAATAATAATAAGACACCACAGGACCCTGCCCCTGTATATTATGACAGTACAGGCCGCTACCCCTGTATATTATGACAAAACATGCTGCTCCCCTGAATATTAATACAACACAGGCCGCTCCCCCTGTATAGTACAATGCCAAAGGACACAACACCTGTAATGTTCCGTTTATGGAAATACAGTAACGGCGGAGTCTGCTCCACCCGTATTACGGCAACGGCGGGGTCTGCGCCACCTGTATTACGGTAACGGCGGGGTCTGCGTCACCTGTATTGCGGTAACGGCGGGCTCTGCGCCACCTGTATTACGGTAACGGCAGGGGCTGCGCCACCTTTATTACGGTAACATCAGGGGCTGCGTCACCTGTATTACGGTAACGGCGGTGTCTGTGACGCCTGTATTACGAAAACGGCTGGGTCTGCGCCACCTGTATTAAGGTAACTCCGGGGTCTGCGCCACCTGTATTACGGTAACTACGGGGTCTGCGCCACCTGTATTACGGTAACTACGGGGTCTGCGCCACCTGTATTACGGTAACGCCGGGGTCTGCGCCGAATGTATTATGGTAACGGCGGGGTCGCGCCACTGTATTGCGGTAACGGCGGGGTCTGCGCCACCTGTATTACGGTAACGGCAGGGGCTGCGTCACCTTTATTACGGTAACGGCGGGGTCTGCGACGCCTGTATTACTGTAACGGCGGGGTCTGCGACACCTGTATTATGGTAACGGCGGGGTCTGCGCCTCCTGTATTACTGTAACGGCGGGGTCTGCACCACCTGTATTACGGTAACGGCGGGGTCTGCACCACCTGTATTACGGTAACGGCGGGGTCTGAGCCACCTGTATTACAGTAATAGGACACTAGAGTGTCAGCCACCTGTACAGGGATAATGCAGCACCAGAGGCTGCTCCAGCTGCACTATAACAAGGCACCAGAGGCTGCTCCCCCTGTAGTACAGAACCTGACACCAGAGCTGCTCAGCCTATAGAATAATAATAATAATAATATCATTACCTGCTGCCAGACACAGCAATGGCTGCTCTCTGCTCCTGCTGCCTTGTGGGAATGATAGAAGGAAGGAGCTTAGACCAGGGGAAAATGGCCGCCGCTCCTGACGTCACTACACGGCCAGGAACCTATTGCTGCTGCCTGACTGGTCTACAAGAAAATGGCCACCGGCCTCCTGCACTGAGGACTTTTATAGTTTTAATAATTATTGGGGGCGGAGCTGCGGGCGTGTTGTAGAGGGGAGGGGCCAATAACAAGGAAGCAGCCTTTGCCAATCATGCCCTACTTTCTGCCTGTGCGTTCCACCTTACTTCCGGACTGTGCGTTCCACGTACAGGAAGTGAGTTTTCATCGACTGCTGCAGCCTCCCAGTGTCCTTGGAAATCAGGTAATGGCGTCTTACTATACAGGGGGAGCAGCCTGTGGTGACCTGTTATTATTATTATACAGGGGGAGCAGTCTGTGGTGACTTGTTGTTATTACTATACAGGGGGAGCAGCCTGTGGTGACCTGTTATTATTATTATACAGGGGGAGCAGTCTGTGGTGACTTGTTGTTATTATTATTATACAGGGGGGAGCAGCCTTTGGTGTCCAGTTATTATTACTCTACAGGAGGAGCAGCCTATGGTGTCCTGTTATTATTACTATACAGGGGGAGCAGCCTGTGGTGTATTGTTATTATTACTATACAGGAGGAGCAGCCTATGGTGTCCTGTTATTATTACTATACAGGGGGAGCAGCCTGTGGTGTCCTGTTTTTATTATTATACAGGGGGAGCGGCATGTGGTGTCCTGTTATTATTATACAGGGGGAGCGACTTGTAGTGTCCTATTATATTTTTTCAGGGGGAGCAGCCTATTGTGTGATTTTATTATTAATATAAAGGGAGAGCAGAATGGGGTGTGTTGTTATTAGTGTTATACAGGGGGAGCAGGTTTTTGTGTATGGTTATTATTATACAGGGACAGCAGCTTGTGGTGTCCTGGTATTATTATTATACATTAGGAGTGGTGGTGATTTCCTACAATACAGGAGGAATGGTCTGTGGTGTCCTGCTTTTAAATACATTTGTTATTATTGTTATACTGGTGTGCAGCCTTTAGTGTCATTATTATTACTACAGGTTGAGTATCCCATATCCAAATATTCCGAAATACTGACTTTTTTGAGTGAGAGTGAGATAGTGAAACCTTTGTTTTTTTGATGGCTCAGTGTACACAAACTTTGTTCAATGCACAAAGTTATAAAACAATATTGGCTAAAATGTTCTGGCTGTGTGTATAAGGTGTATATGTAACATAAATGCATTCTGTGCTTAGACTTGGGTCCCATCACCATGATATCTCATTATAGTATGCAATTATTCCAAAATACGGAATAATCCGATATCCAAAATACCTCTGGTCCCAAGCATATTGGATAAGGGATACTGTGGGGATTGAAAATATTGCTCAAAATCTAGGATGTATTAAAGCAGAGACCATAATATCCCTGGCATGTGTATCAGATGATAATTGGAGCAGTATGAAGCAAATGTATATCAGACTCCTGGGAGTGTCACAGTGACATAACATATCTATAATAATAATACAGGAACATGACTGGGGAGGTGAGGGGGATCTGGGAGTATCACAGTGACGTCACTTATATCTATAGTAATAATACAGGGACATGACTGGGGAGGTGAGGGGGATCTGGGAGTATCACAGTGACGTCACTTATATCTATAGTAATAATACAGGGACATGACTGGGGAGGTGATGGGATCTGGGAGTGTCACTATGACATCACTTATATCTATAGTTATAATACAGAGATATCACTGGGGAGGTGAGGGGATCTGTGAGCATCACAGTGACATCACTTATATCTCTAGTAATAATACAGGGACGTGACTGGGGAAGAGAGGGGATCTGGGAGTATTTGCAGCGAAATTGATGTCTCCCCATTTCGCAGGGTTACACAGTAGTGAAGAAGATCTCTGGTGAGTGTGAGACACCCAGCAGCCATCCTCGTGTGTCAGGCGGACTAAGCAGGACCCACAGCCCCATCACAGTGCCTCCACCTCACTCACTAATACATGAGAGACACAGTGACCAGAAGATCCTGGAACTCACCAACAAGATCATTCAGCTGCTGACTGGAGAGGTGACTGCTGGGAATGGAACATTATACAGTAACACCAGGGGATGTGACTGGGTGATGACTGGAGAGGTGACTGCTGGGAATGGAACATTATACAGTAACACTGGGGGATGTGACTGGGTGATGACTGGAGAGGTGACTGCTGGGAATGGGACATTATACAGTAGCAACAGGTGATGTGTCTGGGTGATGACTGGAGAGGTGACTGCTGGGAATGGGGCATTATACAGTAACACCAGGGGATGTGACTGGGTGATGACTGGAGAGGTGACTGCTGGGAATGGAACATTATACAGTAACACCAGGGGATGTGTCTGGGTGATGACTGGAGAGGTGACTGCTGGGAATGAGACATTATACAGTAACACCAGGGGACGTGTCTGGGTGATGACTGGAGAGGTGACTGCTGGGAATGGAACATTATACAGTAACACTGGGGGATGTGACTGGGTGATGACTGGAGAGGTGACTGCTGGGAATGGGACATTATACAGTAGCAACAGGTGATGTGTCTGGGTGATGACTGGAGAGGTGACTGCTGGGAATGGGGCATTATACAGTAACACCAGGGGATGTGACTGGGTGATGACTGGAGAGGTGACTGCCGGGAGTGGAACATTATACAGTAACACCAGGGGATGTGACTGGGTGATGACTGGAGAGGTGACTGCTGGGAATGGAACATTATACAGTAACACCAGGGGATGTGTCTGGGTGATGACTGGAGAGGTGACTGCTGGGAATGGGACATTATACAGGAACACCAGGGGACGTGTCTGGGTGATGACTGGAGAGGTGACTGCTGAGAATGGGACATTATACAGTAACACTGGGGGATGTGTCTGGGTGATGACTGGAGAGGTGACTGCTGGGAATGGGACATTATACAGTAACACCGGGGACATGTCTGGGTGATGACTGGAGAGGTGACTGCTGGGAATGGGGCATTATACAGTAACACCAGGGGATGTGTCTGGGTGATGACTGGAGAGGTGGCTGCTGGGAATGGGGCATTATACAGTAACACCAGGGGATGTGTCTGGGTGATGACTGGAGAAGTGACTGCTGGGAATGGGGCATTATACAGTAACACCAGGGGATGTGTCTGGGTGATGACTGGAGAGGTGACTGCTGGGAATGGGGCATTATACAGTAACACTGGGGGATGTGTCAGGTTGATGACTGGAGAGGTGACTACTGGAAATGGGACATTATACAGTAACACCAGGGAATGTGTCTGGGTGATGACTGGAGAGGTGACTGCTGGGAATGGGGCATTATACAGTAACACCAGGGAATGTGCCTGGGTGATGACTGGAGAGGTGACTGCTGGGAATGGGACATTATACAGTAACACCAGGGGACGTGACTGGGTGATGACTGGAGAGGTGACTGCTGGGAATGGGACATTATACAGTAACACCGGGGGACGTGTCTGGGTGATGACTGGAGAGGTGACTGCTGGGAATTGGGCATTATACAGTAACACCGGGGATGTGTCTGGGTGATGACTGGAGAGGTGACTGCTGGGAATGGGGCATTATACAGTAACACCAGGGGATGTGTCTGGGTGATGACTGGAGAGGTGACTGCTGGGAATGGGGCATTATACAGTAACACCAGGGGATGTGTCTGGGTGATGACTGGAGAGGTGACTGCTGGGAATGGGACACTATACAGTAACACCAGGGGTCGTGTCTGGGTGATGACTGTATCACTGTGTGTGTCAGGTTCCTATGAGGTGTCAGGATGTCACTGTCTATGTCTCCATGCAGGAGGAGGAGTATATAGAGGAACACAGGGGTCTGTACAAGGACGTGATGATGGAGAATCACCGGCCCCTCACATCACTGGGTAAGAGGAGACTGTCATGTATTGTACAGGGGAGAGCAGGTATGGGGCCCCCTATATACACACATCATCTGATAATCACATATATACACTGTACTCAGTCACTGTGTGTCTCCTACAGATGGGCCCAGTAACAGAGATACCCCAGAGAGATGTCCCTGTCCTCTGTATTCCCAGGATTGTACAGAGGAGAATCACAGGATCCCACAGGAGGATCAGGTAGGTGGGCTATGGGTTCTCCCCAATAAACCTAAGTGACTGTCACTATATGATCTGTAGAGGAGCTGTGTGTGTATTATACACTGATATTATACTGTTTCACCTCCGTTTAATCACTATGTAAATGCCATTGGATTTTCTGCAGCGGGATACACTGGGCTCCACAAGGATTAACATCGGGTGTAGAGTAGGATCTTGATCCGAGGCACCAACAGGCTCAAAGCTTTTGACTGTTCCCAAGATGCTCAGTGCCGCCTCCTCTATAGCCCCGCCTCCTCTATAGCCCCGCCTCCTCTATAGCCCCGCCTCCGTGCACAGGAGCTCAGTCAGTAAGTTGGTGTCTTGCAGTAAGCAGGCACATAACAGGGGTGCTGCATTAGGCAGCCTATTGATGGGTTTATTGTAAAGGAAAAGACTGAAGATTCTTCTGACAGAGTAACAGGGCTGCAGCCGGCAACATCTCACAGACGTCCCTGACTGCAGCTCCATCACTTCCAGCGGCGCTGTATACTCCCGTGCCCTGGTTGCCGGGTCACTGCAGCGGAGGCTCCGGTTCTTTCACAACATCAGTCACACACTCGCCGCCGTCCTCCCGGATCGTGGGGCCGCAGGTACGGGGGAGGTAAGGGGTCTCTCTGGCCGCACTTTACCGCGATCCAGTGATCTAGTAAAGGGTATTTCACTCAGCGGGCTATTCCTATATTGCTGTACCTGAGGGACTAAGTGTATCAGATTTCTTTCTGTATAATATAGGATTGTATCACAAGATATAGTTGCTGTGTATTTTTCCTTGTGATTTATAGTCACCATATTGATTTATATCTCTTGAACTCCCGGTTTGTGCTGTCATAGTCACATCACCAAGTGTTCTTGCTGGGTATATTCCTGCTACACCTTGTGACTGTTGATTTAAAAGGAAGGAAGGACCAGACAGGAGGCATACTTACACCTTGACAAAGACCCCAGTTAGGGGAAGAAACGCGTTGGTGGTGGAGGAGGCGACCCGATCTTTGCCACACAGGAGAACTGCCGAAAGCTCTGACGATCCTTGAGGAGGGATACCGTGGGATTATTTGTTCTGAGCGTGATTTGAACTGTCTACACCACAGTTCAGATTATACTGGTAATTATCCGCTGTTAACTATTGACGGGAAAGCCACCTCCCTAAAAAGGAACTATATTATGCCATGCACTGCACTTTTATGTTCATCATAGAACCAGTTTACTTGTTGTCTGTCTATTTGTGTATATTAAAACGATGTTACACTATATACTTTCCATTTTTTTCTTTTTGCATACCTTGTATATCCTAAACGGAAAGGGTTAATGCGAATGAGCCACCTAATACCCTGATTTATACCCTAATGGGGGCTGTGCATAGGCCAACCATTGCAGCAACTTGGGCTGCTGAAGCTGTTGAGGCGTGGGCTCAGGAGCTTGAGGCGGAACTGCCTTCCATGCTCCACAATGTCTCTCGTATATTACCACGGCTTCTCTATACCTTAAGGAGGTGGCCTCCGATGCCAGGGTGCTCGAGACCAAGGCTGCTACTACGTCTGTCTTGGCAAGACTTATCCTTTGGTTGAGATTCTGGTCGGTGGATGTGGATTCCAAGAAAACCCTGGAGGTGCTTCCTTTCAAGGGAGACATTCTCTTCGGAGAAGACCTCAATAAGATTGTGGCTGATCTGGCTACTGCTAAAACTGCTTGCCTACCTAGTACGACTCCTTCCGCACAGAAGGCTAAAAGTACTTTCCCTCTGCCCTTTCGTCCTCCAGGAAAAGCAAAAGGTCAGGTGTACCCAAAGCAAGCTCGTGCTTCCAGACCTGCCAAGCCCAGACCGAAGAGTGCCTGGGCCGCCCATCAGCCTGCTTCCATAACTGAAAAGCCTGCCACATGATGGGGCGGGCCTCCCACTGGGGGATCCCAAGGTGGGGGGCCGACTTCTAGCTTTTGCCCAGGAATGGTTGCAGACCACTTCGGATAACTGGGAAAGGGAAGTCGTCACTCGAGGTTACGCCATACCCTTCAAGAATCTTCCCCCTCATTGATTTTGTTTGACAGATGCGCCTCTGGATCCGGCAAAAGCAAACACTTTGTATTCGGTGGTGCGCTCCCTCCTGTCCACCGGAGTGGTGATACAGGTGCCTCTAGCTCAAAGGGGCAACGGGTACTATTCAACGCTGTTCCTAGTCCCGAAACCGGACGGGTCCTCACGGCCCATTCTCAATCTGAAGTCCTTAAACAAGCATGTGCGGGTCTCCAAGTTTCGTATGGAAACTCTGCACTCTATTGGGGTTCACTACGGTATGCCGGCGGCCGGGATCCCGGCGGCGGTATACTGTGCGCCGGGATCCCGACAGCCGGCATACTGAAGACAACCCCTCTATTGTTCTGGCCTTGGAGCCTGGGGACTTTATGGTCTCCCTGGACATACAGGATGCCTTCCTGCATATTCCTATTGCGGTATCTCATCAGCAGTACCTGAGGTTTGCGGTGGGCAACCTACATTACCAATTTCGGGTGTTACCCTTTGGTTTGACAACGGCTCCCCAAGTTTTCACCAAAGTTATGGCGGTCATGACAGCTTCACTCTGCCGTCAAGGGGTCAAGATCCTGCCGTATTTGGATGAATTTTTGATCCTGGCGAATTCCCCAGATCTTCTCCTGTGTCATCTCGATCTGACGGTCCAGTGCATGAAAGCCCACAGGTGGCTGATCAACTGGAAGAAATCCTCCCTGGTTCCTGCTCGGAGTATGGTACACCTGGGAGCGTTATTGGACACTCACAACCAGCGGTTGTTCCTGTCTCAGAAGAAAGTCCTGAAACTTCAAGACAGGATTCAATGCTTCCTATCACGTCCGCAAGTGTTGATTCATTCGGCAGTGCAAGTGCTAGGTCTCATGGTGTCGGCTTTCGACATGGTGGAGTATGCTCAATTCCATACTCGCCCTCTGCAGAATTTGATTCTGTCAAAGTGGGACGGCCTGCCTCACTGGATCAGGTTTCACATGATCTCCTTGTCTCCGGGGGTCCGCCTGTCACTGAGCTGGTGGCTCCAGGACCAATGGTTGTGCAGGGGCCGTTCCTTCTGGATATCCAACTAGGTCCTGCTAACGACGGATGCCAGTCTAAGAGGTTGGGGAGCAGTGTTGGAACAGCACTCTCTTCAGGGTCAGTGGACCAAGGAGGAGTCTCTACTCCCGATAAATATTCTGGAACTGCGGGCAGTGTTCAATGCATTGACAATGGCCCAGCATCTCATACAGAACAGACCTGTTGAAGTACAATCGGACGCCACCACGGTGGCGTACAGCAATCAGGGCTGCACTCGAAGCCGCATGCCATTGAGGGAAGTATCACAGATTCTTCAGTGTGTGGAACGTCATCTGCCAGCCATATCGGCAGTGTTCATTCTGGGGGTCCTAAACTGGGAAGCAAACTTTCTCATTCGTCAGGACGTACATGCCAGAGAGTGAAGCCTCCATCAAGAAGTGTTTCAACTCCTCGTGGACAAGTGGGGCCTTCCAGATGTGGACCTGATGGCATTTCAACACAATCACAAGGTTCTGGTCTTCAGAGCAAGGACAAGGAATGCTCAAGCTGCGCTCGTGGACGTTCTTTCAATACCATGGAACTTTCAGCTACCGTATGTGTTCCCTCCGGTGTCACTCGTGCCCAGAGCAATACAGAAGTTCAAGTAAGAAGGCGGAAACCTGCTTCTGGTTGCTCTAGCGTGGCCCAGATGGCACTGGTTCTCCGATCTACTGGGTCTCTCGTGGGATCGTCCCCTTCTACTTCCACAACGACTGGACCTCCTCGTTCAGGATCCTTGTGTTTACCAGGATTTGGCCTGTCTGTCTTCGACAGCGTGGCTCTTGAAGCTTTCGTCCTGAGGGCCAAGGGTTTTTCTGAGGTGGTCGTTCAAACTGTGTTGAAGGCCCGTAAGCCGGCTTCTGCTCGGAACTACCATAGGGTCTGGAATGCTTACTTCACTTGGTGTGCGTCTCATAATCATGACGTTTTCAAATTTAGTGCGGCCAAACTATTGGCCTTTCTACAACAGGTCCTGGACTTAGGCCTGCGTCTAGCCTCTCTCAAGGTTCAAATCTCTGCCATCCCTCAAGGTTCACATCTCTGCTTTGTTGGTTTGGTTTCAGAGAAAGATAGCTACCCTACCAGATGTCCATACATTCTCTCAGGGTGTGCTGCGGATTCAGCCTCCATATGTGCCACCTGTGGCCCCTTGGTTTTGGAGGCCTTGCAGGAGTCTCCGTTGAGCCTCTTGCCTCTGCTGACCTTAAGTGGCTGTCCCTTAAGGTCCTCTTCTTGCTGGCGATTGTTTCAGATAGAAGGGTATCGGACTTGGGTGCCTTATCCTGTAAGTCTCCCTATTTCATTTTTCACTGTGACCGGCCGGGTTATTTGCCTATGGTGGTGTCTTCCTTCCACCTTAACCAGGAGATTGTGGTTCCGGCTTTTAATTCTCCTGAGTTGTCTTCCAAAGAGCGGTCTTTGGATGTGGTACGGGGTCTCCGTATCTATGTGAAGAGAACTGCCTCTTTTAGGAAATCTGATTCTCTTTTTGTGTTGTTTGGTTTTCACAAACGTGGCTGGCCTGTTTCCAAGCAGACTTTGGCCAGGTGGATTAGAATGGTGATTGTAAATGCTTATGTACAGGCTGGTCGTCCGGTTCCTGCTACTATTAAAGCCCATTCTACTCGGTCGGTTGGACCTTCTTGGGCGGCCCACCATGGTGCGACCCTTGAACAGTTTTGCAAGGCGGCAACGTGGTTCTCTGGGAACACGTTTATAAGGTTCTATGCTTTCGATTCTACCGCCTCCCAGGATGCTTCCTTTGGACACCGGGCTCTTGTGCCCACTACAGTGCTTCCCTCACATAAGGAACTGCTTTAGGACATCCCCGATGTTAATCCTTGTGGAGCCCAGTGTATCCCGCAGCAGAAAACAAGATTCATGGTAAGAACTTACCGTTGTTAAATTTGTTTCTGCGAGATACACTGGGCTCCGCAAGGCGCCCACCCTGACACACTTAGCTTCTTTGGGTTGGTATTGGCATAGCCGCTGTCACCCTTTCCTGTGGTGAGTGTGCGGTGTACTTGGCTACGAGCGATTGTCGTCTCTGATACCTGCTACTGCATTGAGCTGATTAACAAAACTGAGCTCCTGTGCACGGAGGCGGGGCATATAGAGGAGGCGGCGCAGTGCATCTTGGGAACAGTCAAAAGCTTTAAGCCTGTTGGTGCCCCGGATCAAGATCCTACTCTACACCCGATGTTATCCTTGTGGAGCCCAGTGTACCGCGCAGAAAGAGATTTAACAACGGTAAGTTCTTACCATAAATCTCGTTATTTCTCTGACGTCCTAGTGGATGCTGGGAACTCCGAAAGGACCATGGGGAATAGCGGCTCCGCAGGAGACTGGGCACAACTAAAGAAAGCTTTAGGTCACCTGGTGTGCACTGGCTCCTCCCACTATGACCCTCCTCCAAGCCTCAGTTAGATTTCTGTGCCCGGCCGAGCTGTGCGCCATTGCTCCTCATACACACTTCACACTCCGGTCACTGAGGGTGCAGGGCGCTGGGGGGGGGGGCGCCCTGAGCAGCAATAAAAACACCTTGGCTGGCAAATATATCACAATATATAGCCCCAGAGGCTATATATGTGATAAATACCCCTGCCAGAATCCATAAAAAAGCGGGAGAAAAGTCTGCAAAAAAGGGGCGGAGCTATCTCCCTCAGCACACTGGCGCCATTTTTCCCTCACAGCTCCGCTGGAGGGAAGCTCCCTGGCTCTCCCCTGAGAGATATTGCGCCAGGTCAAGGGACCCTCAGGCGATAGCTGTGGACGCTCTAGTGACACCGTGGGTGTACCAGTCAAGTTATGTGTTCCCTCCTCTGCCTCTCATACTAAAGGTACTGAGAATAATAAGAAAACGAGGAGTAAGAACAATACTCGTGGTTCCGGATTGGCCAAGACGAGCGTGGTACACGGAACTTCAAGAGATGATCTCAGAGGACCCATGGCCTCTGCCGCTCAGACAGGACCTGCTGCTGCAGGGTCCCTGTCTGTTCCTAGACTTACCGCGGCTGCGTTTGACGGCATGGCGGTTGACCGCCGGATCCTAAAGGAAAAGGGCATTCCGGAGGAAGTCATTCCTACACTGATTAAAGCCAGGAAAGATGTAACTGCAAAACATTATCACCGCATATGGCGGAAATATGTTGCTTGGTGTGAGGCCAGAAAGGCCCCAACAGAGGAATTTCAACTGGGTCGATTTCTGCACTTCCTACAGGCAGGAGTGACTATGGGCCTGAAATTAGGCTCCATTAAGGTACAGATCTCGGCTCTGTCGATTTTCTTCCAGAAGGAACTAGCTTCACTACCTGAAGTTCAGACATTTGTAAAAGGAGTGCTGCATATTCAGCCCCCGTTTGTGCCTCCAGTGGCACCTTGGGATCTCAACGTGGTGTTGAGTTTCCTAAAATCACATTGGTTTGAGCCACTAAAAACCGTGGATCTAAAATATCTCACGTGGAAAGTGGTCATGTTATTGGCCTTGGCTTCGGCCAGGCGTGTATCAGAATTGGCGGCTTTGTCATGTAAAAGCCCTTATCTGATTTTCCATATGGATAGGGCGGAATTGAGGACTCGTCCCCAGTTTCTCCCTAAGGTGGTATCAGCCTTTCACTTGAACCAACCTATTGTAGTGCCTGCGGCTACTAGAGACTTGGAGGATACCACGTTACTGGACGTAGTCAGGGCCTTGAAAAGTTATGTTTCCAGGACTACTGGAGTCAGGAAAACTGACTCGCTATTTATCCTGTATGCACCCAACAAGATGGGTGCTCCTGCTTCTAAGCAGACTATTGCTCGCTGGATTTGTAGCACAATTCAGCTGGCGCATACTGCGGCTGGACTGCCGCATCCTAAATCAGTAAAAGCCCATTCCACAAGGAAGGTGGGTTCATCTTGGGCGGCTGCCCGAGGGGTTTCGGCTTTACAACTTTGCCGAGCTGCTACTTGGTCAGGGGCAAACACGTTTGCAAAATTCTACAAATCTCTCATTCGGTGCTGCAGAGTCATCCGCACTCTCCCACCCATTTGGGAGCTTTGGTATAATCCCCATGGTCCTTTCGGAGTTCCCAGCATCCACTAGGACGTCAGCGAAAATAAGATTTTACTCACCGGTAAATCTATTTCTTGTAGTCCGTAGTGGATGCTGGGCGCCCATCCCAAGTGCGGATTGTCTGCAATGCTTGTACATAGTTATTGTTAACTAAAGGGTTATTGTTGAGCCATCTGTTGAGAGGCTCAGTTGTGTTTCATACTGTTAAACTGGGTATAGTATCACGAGTTATACGGTGTGATTGGTGTGACTGGTATGAGTCTTACCCGGGATTCAAAATCCTTCCTTATTATGTCAGCTCTTCTGGGCACAGTATCCTAACTGAGGCTTGTAGGAGGGTCATAGTGGGAGGAGCCAGTGCACACCAGGTGACCTAAAGCTTTCTTTAGTTGTGCCCAGTCTCCTGCGGAGCCGCTATTCCCCATGGTCCTTTCGGAGTTCCCAGCATCCACTACGGACTACGAGAAATAGATTTACCGGTGAGTAAAATCTTATTTTTTTTGGGTTATTTAGGTAGAACGTCTGTCTGATATTAAGGCAGAAGATATAGATGAAGAAGAAGAGATGTATGTGACGGATATAAAGGCAGAAGATATAGAGGAAGAAGAAGAGACGTATGTGACTGAAATAAAGGCAGAAGATATAGATGAAGAAGAAGAGATGTATGTGACGGATATAAAGGCAGAAGATATAGAGGAAGAAGAAGAGACGTATGTGACTGAAATAAAGGCAGAAGATATAGAGGGAGAAGAAGAGATGTATGTGACTGATATAAAGGCAGAAGATATAGAGGAAGAAGAAGAGACGTATGTGACTGAAATAAAGGCAGAAGATATAGAGGGAGAAGAAGAGACGTATGTGACTGATATAAAGGCAGAAGATATAGCGGGAGAAGAAGACATGTATGTGTCTGATATAAAGGCAGAAGATATAGAGGGAGAAGAAGAGACGTATGTGACTGATATAAAGGCAGAAGATATAGCGGGAGAAGAAGACACGTATGTGTCTGATATAAAGGCAGAAGATATAGATGGAGAAGAAGAGACGTATGTGACTGATATGAAGGCAGAAGATATAGCGGGAGAAGAAGAGACGTATGTGACTGATATGAAGGGAGAAGAAGAGACGTATGTGAGGGGTGATCAGCAGTGTAAGGAGGAGGAGATGCCTACAGATATCAGCACAGGTGAGTAATAAACACTTATTACAGAAGTCACATATTCTCATTGCTCAGTCACTACAGCAATCTCTTATCCTACACCCTCCTCCGCCATCAGCCCTGTTCTCAGTTGGGTGTTTCTAACACAAGGCTATCCATGACAAATATCACATGTAGAGAGTTATTACACACAACACTATAATGTTATTAAAAGTAACAAGCAGAAGTTTATTATTAGTGATTATATATAATGTGTATATATGTATGTATATAATTAGTATTATTTTTTGTGGAGTGTCTAATTTATATGCATTTTGTTAGATGATGCAGGTATGAAATATTTCCTGCTATACAGTAGACCTGAGCTCACCAAATACAATTCGTATAAGATTCAGAAATAAAATGAAATTTGAATCTAGGACTTCAAGTAAAACAGATTAAAAGCTTATCACAAGTACATATCTGTATAATCATAAGACAAGCGTTTTGCACTTGTTGTCACCCTTGCATGGGCAGGCTTGCTCTTATCCACTCCAATTCACTCTAAATACAAATTGTGTATTCCCAACGCGTTTCATCAATAGTGACTTCTTCAGGGGTGTTTTCTGTTAAAGGCTTTATCCTCAAATATCAATTGTGTAGACTTGAAATAATTGTGTAAACTTCAGACTGTAATTGTGGACTTGTTCATGATGAACACATTCCTAATTACTTGTGAATAGTTTCTGCTCTATGCAGGTTTGAGGTTAGGACTTTAGGGAATGTAATGGTCAGATCCAATATTGCTCAATCTAAGGTCTCCAGTAGCCTTACTATATATATAAATGTGTCTTACACTCACTATATTAACTAACAATAATAAACAGTGGAGTTTTAATTCATGTATTGCTCAGTGCATTTAAGTCTTCAGCTCCCGACAAGGAACCCCACTATACTGCAGGCCCTACTCTATTGCTCAAAACAATTACCATAAAAACAGCTATCACATTAGTGTTAAACTTAAGGTATGCTCTCAGCGGTGTAACAGTGGCTGAAAGGCTTGGATTGTTTTTCAGAGCACCAGTCTGATGTACCACATCTCACGTGGCCCTCCAATTCACCAGATCTGGGACTGTGGGACTGTTTGGCTGGGTCCGGCATTGTACTGTTGGTGCAGTTCCTGATGTGTTTGTAACGATTGGTGGTTGCTAGGGGTCCTAAATGCCTGTGGTCCCGATTTGTCATGATCTACTTTCACGACCACTGTTCCGCCGCTGAGATTCTTGGTGTCCATTCTTCTTCCACTGTAGATGGATACTACTCACTGTCTACAAGGGATCACCAACAAACAAATGCCGGTCTCTGCCAAAACCAATGGCTCCCTTATGTGTTGTTGAACTTTATTTTTATATATTTATATATCTATATCTATAAAATATTTTTTTTTTGGGGGGGGGGGTTAAGCGGCACTCCTCAAGAAGACCTGAAGTAAATATTAAAGAATCAATAGCCGGTGCCCTCCAAACCAGGCTGCATGAGTTGGTGCAACGTAATATAGAATCCATACAAGGCAGCACTCAGAATAAATAGACCGGGCAGGTTTAGTGTACCAACGTTTCAATGCTCTGTTTGTGGCATTTTCATCAGAGTGCAGAACAAAAAGAGACATACAACCACTCACCTAATATACCCTGTGGAACCATCCATGTCGCCGTCCGTCGCACGCTCCAGTGCATCAAAGTGACGTCATCTGACACACGCTACTTCTGGAGACACGGAGAGAACCTCATCTACATGACCTAACAACACCGATCAAATTCTATCCTCTTAGATATATATATCTTTTCTCCGCCAGGGTCCACAGGTTATCCACAGGATAACATTGGGATATGAAGACGTGACAGCGGATTTGTACCAAACGGTCAAAGCTTTCGGCCTCCCAGCATGCAACGTGCCTGTCCATATATCCCCACCTCCTGGCTCAGGCAAATCAGTTTTTTGTTTGGTGTGGCAGGAGCCGGACCATGGTCAGGGGGTTGCTGTTTTTTAGTAACCATGAGCTTTCTTATTTTTTTTTTAGTATTACTGTTTTGTTTTTTTGTGATCTTTCTAAAAAGCGTCTTAGATGCACCTCAGAGTCGCTCCAACAACTCCCCGCCGGGTCGCGACAACGCTTACCCACGTGTACAGTGTAGTTTCGGCGGACGTCTGTGTAGAATGTACTAGCAAGCAGCGAGGAAGGCACAGGTTCTGGTGAACCTTCATGGGCTACTTTGCAGACATTATCTAATGTAGCTCAGCAGTTTATACCAGCTCCTATACCAGTGATAGGTTTCCCTATTAACCCTTACATGCAACATTCATTCTGAAGTTTATACACCTAGGGAATTGTCAGCCTCTCAAAAAAGCAGGCTGAAACGCTAGTGGTAAGTAAATCACATAGACATGATACATCTTCACAGTCTACACATGTTTTAGATGAGGATTCGTTGGAGGATGAGGACTCATTGCACTTCAGAAGGTCTCAGCTCAGTGGACATATCATCTGAGCTAATTAGTGCTATGTAAGCCATTCTATCCTTAGAAGAGGCAGCAGAGTAGGCAACTGTGTTTAAACATCCCAAAACAGCTGATGGAAATTATGGGTTACGCCCAGTAGGAAGTTAGAATTCCAAGAAATGGAATTTTAATTATCCTTGTCCAGCTGGGGACTGTTAAAAAAAAAAAAAAAGGGAGGTGGCTCCCAAAGTAGATTCGCAGGTCTTAGATTGGAACAAAACTCTACATTACTTTTGTTTTCAACATTAATAAATTATGTCACGGGGTGTGTGGCCTGACTGGAAAGGCAGCTCCTGCTTATATTGGTCCTTTCTGCCTTTTACAGCTGTCCTATGGGCTCTTTCTGGCCCCTCTGATTGTTTTGACACTCTGGTGTGTAGGCTGCGGACCCGGGGAGCCATTCATTTGGCTTTTGCAAGTTGCGGCCTACAACCAGATTCGAAGCTGCGGACTGAAGTTGTGCAGTGATCCCACCACGGACCGGACCTCAGCGAGGTAGCGCTGCTACTCACCGAGGATTGTGCGCCCTGTCCACTCTTGTGCCTAGCCATGCTGTTGGAGTCGTGTGGAGTGGCTGACTGGGGAACAGCGGTGGCATCGGCTGGAGACACGGAGCGGAGCTGCTATCCCGGCATCTGATGCAGCGCATACTACGGGGATTGGTGGCCCCAGCAGGGATGCATTGGGTTAGTCAGCTCACCAGCCCGCAGCCTGCCTTCTACTGTCAGGCCGTTGGAACCCGTAGTCGTGGCAGTGGGGAATACACGGAGCGCTTGCCTATCATCACTCCAGCGTGTCCCAGCATCTCCTCCTCTCCTCCTAATTTATGGTGCTACGGGGGAATCTGGCAGAGCTGTGAATTATAGAGGACATACATGTGGGGTTCCTATGCAGCCAGATACGCTACCCTGTGCCACTGCATCCTAGTACCCTCTCCTCTCCTGCCTTATTACTGACCTGGTTCACCCGCCATAGCCGAACAGTTTCTTCTGATCTAGGCTTCCCTGCCAGAAGTGGCCATCTTGAAAACTGGCTATATAGCCACATGCCCTCCTGAAACCAGCCGCTTCTCTGGGAGCTACAGACACTGACAGCCCATGATCAGTGCCCTTCACTACAGCCTCAGTGATTTCCGGCAGGGACTTCTGTCGCTGCGGCCCTACCTGGGCAGTAAGTGGTCGCCTGGACTGCTTTTATTATTATTATTGCCTGGCCTCCACTCCTGCTCTGTCGACTCCCTCTGATGGCTCCTGTGCGACAATGCCCCCAATTCTGACACACATCTGGCAGAAGCCAAGGCCAATAACGTGACCGCCTTTCAAGTAAGAAACTTTACGTCCACCTCCTGTAAAAGTTCGAACCAATCCGATTGCAGGAACTGCAGCACCACATTAAGATCCCAAGGTGTCATAGGAGGCACAAAGGGTGGTTGGATGTGCAGAACTTTCAAGAAAGTCTAAACCTCAGGGATAGCAGCCAATTGTTGCTGGAAGAAAATAGACAAGGCCGAAATCTGGACATTGATTGAGCCCAAGCATAGGCCAACATCCACACCTGCTTGCAGAAAGAGGAGAAAATGTCCAGTTGAAACTCCACCGTAGGAAACTTCTTGGATTTACACCAGGACACATACTTTTTTCAAATCCGATGGTAATGCTTAGACATTACCCCTTCCTAGCTTGGATCAGAGTAGGAATAACCTTATTTGGATGGCCCTTCCGGGCTAAGATCTGGCGTTCAACCTCCATGCCGTCAAACGTAGCCTTGGTACGTCTTGATAGGCAAACGGCCCCTGCAGTAGAAGGTCTTCGTGAAGAGGAAGAGGCCTCGGATCATCTAGCAGTAATGCCAGAAGATCCGCGTACCAAGGCCGCCTTGGCCAGTCCAGAGCGATGAGGATCGCTGGAACTCTTGATCTTTTTATTAGTTTGAGAATCCTTGGGATGAGTGGAAGTGGAGGGAACACATACACTGACTGGAACACCCTTGGAGTCACTGCCTGTGGGTCTCGTGACCTGGAACAGTACCTCTGAAGCTTCCTGTTGAGGCGAGAGGCAATCATGTCTATCTGAGGTACATCCCATCGGCGTGTTACCTCTGTGAATACCTCCAGGTGGAGGCCCCATTCTTCTGGATGGAGATCGTGTCTGCTGAGGAAGTCCGCTTCCCAGTTGTCCACTCCCTGAATGAAGATCGCTGACAGCGCCAGCGCATGTCTTTCTGTCCAGAGGAGGATTCTTGTTACCTCTGACATTGCAGCCCTGCTCTTCGTTCCACCCTGCTTGTTTATGTAGGGCACCGTTGTGACGTTGTCCGACTAAACCTGAATGGCTCGATCTTGCAGAAGATGAGCCACTTGTAGAAGGCCATTGTATATGGCCCTTAGTTCCAGAATGTTTATTGGAAAGACCGATTCCTGGCTTGACCACTTTCCTTGGAAGGTTTCCCCCTGGGTGACTACTCCCCAACCTTTGAGGCTTGCATCCGTGGTTAGAAGAATCCAATTCTGAATCCCGAACCTGCGGCCCTCGAGCAGGTGAGAAATTTGCAGCCACCAGAGTAGTGAAATTCTGGCTTTCGGCGACAGGCATATCCGCCGGTGCATGTGAATATGCGATCCTGACCACTTGTCTAGGAGATCCAGCTGGAAGAACGGTGCATGGGATCTACTGTATTGTAGAGCCTTGTAGGAGGCTACCATCTTCCCCAGAAGGCGAATGCACTGATGAACCGATACCCGGGGGGGGGCTGGGGTTTCAAGACATCCCGGACCATTGATTGGATCACCAATGCTTTTTCCTCCGGTAGAGACACCCTCTGCATTTCTGTGTTGAGTATCATCCCCAGGAAGGGCAGTCTCCTTGTTGGTTCCAAATGTGACTTTGGAAGGTTCAGAATCCACCCATGATCCCAGAGTACTTGAGTTGAGAGCGCAATACTCTGCAACAGCTTCTCCTTGGAAGATGCCTCTATCAGCAGATCATCCAGATATGGAATTATGTTCACTCCCTGTTTGCGTAGGAGGAGCATCATCTCCGCCATGACCTTGGTGAACACCCTCGGTTCTGTGGAGAGGCCAAATGGCAACGTCTGGAACTGATAGTGACAGTCCTGTAGTGCAAACCGTAGATAAGCCTGGTGAGGTGGCCAGATCGGAATGTGATAGTACGCATCCTTGATATCCAGGGATACTAGGATTTCCCCCTCCTCCAGACCTGAGATCACCGCTCTCAGAGACTCCATCTTGAATTGGAAAACCCTCAAGTTAGCGGTTCAACGACTTCAGGTTCAATATAGGCCTTACCGAACCGTCCGGTTTTGGTACCACAAACAGGTTTGAGTAATAACCCTTAGTTTTTGGGTGAGGTGGAACTGGAACAATGACATTTGTTTGTGCCAGTTTTTGAATGGCTTCCTGTAGGATAGCACTTTCTGTCAGTGAAGTTGGTAAGCCTGATTTGAAGAATCTGTGAGGTGGGAGTTCCTGAAACTCCAGTATGTACCCCTGGCTAACAATATCTGTCACCCAGGGGTCTAGACATGATGATGCCCAGACGTAACTGAAATCTTTTAGTCTCGCTCCCACCTGCCTGATCTCCAGGCTGAGAGGTCCACCGTCATGCTTAATGTTTGGAGGAAGCAGAACCTGGTTTCTGTTCCTGGGAACCTGTTGGTGCAGGTTTTTTGGATCTTCCCCGACCTCGTTTAAAGAAGGTGGGAGGCGGTTTGGATTTTTAAAATTTTGCGGTCCAAGAGGACTGCAGTGTAGGTGTAGGTGTAGGATAAGATTTCCTAGCTGGGGCTGCTGTGGAGGGAAGAAATGTCAACTTACCCGCAGTCATCATGGAAATCCACGCATCCAATGCATCCCCAAATAGTGCCTGTCCTGTGAATGGCAGGTTCTCCACACTTTTCTTGGATTCTGCATCCGCAGTCCATTGGCGTATCTGGAGTCCTCTGCGTGCCGAGACAGCTATGGAAGTAACAGGCCAATATCCTTCATGGCCTCCACCATGAAACCTGCAGAATCCTGTATGTGACGTAAAAATATGTCTATGTCACTCCTATCCATAGTATCTAAGTCCTCTTAGGTGCCTGATCACTTTACTATGGCTTTAGGAATCCATGCACAAGCAATAGTGGGCCTTAAAGCCACGCCTGTAGCTGTGTATAGTGATTTGAGCGTAGTCTCAGTCTTGCGATCAGCTGGCTCCTTTCAGGCGGTTGAAGCAGGGACAGGTAAAACCACCTTTTTAGACATCCTAGATACTGAAGCGTTTACTGTAAGTGGGTTTTCCCACTTCTTCCTATCCTCTTCAGGGAAAGGGAAAGCAATGAGAATTCTTTTAGGGATCTGGAATTTTCTCTGGGTTTTCCCAGGATTTTTTAAACAAGGAGTTTAACTCCTTAGAAGCAGGGAAGGTAAGCGAGGACTCTGCAGCACAGGACACAGAGTCCTTAGACAAGGTAATGTGGATATACACACACACACACACACACACACACACACACACACACAGGAAAATGTCAGATACAGTTTCCCCCAGAGTACCTTCAGAGAGTCATAGAGTATAAGGAGCCAGCCACACAGCGCCCCTGTAGGCAGTTATTATGATAAAAGCCCGGCGCTGACTAACTCACCTTAATAGGGAGGGCAGCGCTCCCTGTCAGTGTCCTAGTTCCTATGATCTGCAGGGAGAAAATAAGAATTTACTTACCGATAATTCTATTTCTCGTAGTCCGTAGTGGATGCTGGGACTTCCTTAAGGACCATGGGGATAGCGGCTCCGCAGGAGACTGGGCACATCTAAAGAAAGCTTTAGGACTATCTGGTGTGCACTGGCTCCTCCCCCCATGACCCTCCTCTAAGCCTCAGTTAGGATACTGTGCCCGGACGAGCGTACACAATAAGGAAGGATTTTGAATCCCGGGTAAGACTCATACCAGCCACACCAATCACACCGTACAACTAGTGATCTGAACCCAGTTAACAGTATGATAACAGAGGAGCCTCTGAAAAGATGGCTCACTACAGCAATAACCCGATTTTTGTAACAATAACTATGTACCAGTATTGCAGACAATCCGCACTTGGGATGGGCGCCCAGCATCCACTACGGACTACGAGAAATAGAATTATCGGTAAGTAAATTCTTATTTTCTCTGACGTCCTAAGTGGATGCTGGGGACTCCGTAAGGACCATGGGGATTATACCAAAGCTCCCAAACGGGCGGGAGAGTGCGGATGACTCTGCAGCACCGAATGAGAGAACTCCAGGTCCTCCTCAGCCAGGGTATCGAATTTGTAAAATTTTGCAAACGTGTTTGCCCCTGACCAAGTAGCTGCTCGGCAAAGTTGTAAAGCCGAGACCCCTCGGGCAGCCGCCCAAGATGAGCCCACTTTCCTTGTGGAATGGGCTTTAACAGATTTTGACTGTGGCAGTCCTGCCACAGAATGCGCAAGCTGAATTGTACTACAAATCCAACGAGCAATAGACTGCTTAGAAGCAGGAGCACCCAGCTTGTTGGGTGCATACAGGATAAACAGCGAGTCAGATTTTCTGACTCCAGCCGTCCTGGAAACATATTTTCAGGGCCCTGACTACGTCCAGTAACTTGGAGTCCTCCAAGTCCCTAGTAGCCGCAGGTACCACAATAGGTTGGTTCATGTGAAACGCTGAAACCACCTTAGGGAGAAATTGAGGACGAGTCCTCAATTCTGCCCTGTCTGAATGAAAAATTAGGTAAGGGCTTTTATATGATAAAGCCGCCAATTCTGAGACACGCCTGGCTGAAGCCAGGGCTAACAGCATTACCACTTTCCATGTGAGATATTTCAAGTCCACAGTGGTGAGTGGTTCAAACCAATGTGATTTTAGGAACCCTAAAACTACATTGAGATCCCAAGGTGCCACTGGTGGCACAAAAGGAGGCTGTATATGCAGCACCCCCTTGACAAACGTCTGAACTTCAGGCACTGAAGCCAGTTCTTTCTGGAAGAAGATCGACAGGGCCGAAATTTGAACCTTAATGGATCCTAATTTTAGGCCCATAGACAGTCCTGCTTGCAGGAAATGTAAGAAACGACCCAGTTGAAATTCCTCTGTGGGGGCCTTCTTGGCCTCACACCACGCAACATATTTTCGCCAAATGCGGTGATAATGTTTCGCGGTTACATCCTTCCTGGCTTTAATCAGGGTAGGGATGACTTCATCTGGAATGCCTTTTTCCATCAGGATCCGGCGTTCAACCGCCATGCCGTCAAACGCAGCCGCGGTAAGTCTTGGAACAGACAAGGTCCCTGCTGGAGCAGGTCCTTTCTTAGAGGTAGAGGCCACGGATCCTCCGTGAGTATCTCTTGCAGTTCCGGGTACCAAGTTCTTGGCCAATCCGGAGCCACGAGTATAGTTCTTACTCCTCTCTTTCTTATGATTCTCAGTACTTTCGGTATGAGAGGCAGAGGAGGGAACACATACACCGACTGGTACACCCACGGTGTTACCAGAGCGTCCACTGCTATTGCCTGAGGGTCCCTTGACCTTGCGCAATATCTGTCCAGTTTTTGTTGAGACGGGACGCCATCATGTCCACCTTTGGTTTTTCCCAATGGTTTACAATCAGTTGGAAGACTTCTGGGTGAAGTCCCCACTCCCCCGGGTGGAGGTCGTGTCTGCTGAGGAAGTCTGCTTCCCAGTTGTCCACTCCCGGAATGAACACTGCTGACAGTGCTACCACATGATTTTCCGCCCAGCGGAGAATCCTTGCAGCTTCTGCCATTGCCCTCCTGCTTCTTGTGCCGCCCTGTCTGTTGACGTGGGCGACTGCCGTGATGTTGTCCGATTGGATCAATACCGACTGACCCTGAAGCAGAGGCCTTGCTTGACTTAGGGCATTGTAAATGGCCCTTAGTTCCAGGATATTTATGTGAAGAGACGTTTCCATGCTTGACCACAAGCCCTGGAAATTTCTTCCCTGTGTGACTGCTCCCCAGCCTCTCAGGCTGGCATCCGTGGTCACCAGCATCCAATCCTGAATGCCGTATCTGCGGCCCTCTAGAAGATGAGCACTCTGTAACCACCACAGGAGAGACACCCTTGTCCTTGGAGATAGGGTTATCCGCTGATGCATCTGAAGATGCGATCCGGACCATTTGTCCAGCAGATCCCATTGAAAAGTTCTTGCATGGAATCTTCCGAATGGAATCGCTTCGTAAGAAGCCACCATTTTTCCCAGGACTCTCGTGCATTGATGCACTGACACTTGGCCTGGTTTTAGGAGGTTCCTGACTAGCTCGGATAACTCCCTGGCCTTCTCCTCCGGGAGAAACACCTTTTTCTGGACTGTGTCCAGAATCATCCCTAGGAACAGTAGACGTGTTGTTGGAATCAGCTGTGATTTTGGGATATTTAGAATCCACCCGTGCTGGCGTAGCACTACCTGAGATAGTGCTACTCCGACCTCTAACTGCTCCCTGGACCTTGCCCTTATCAGGAGATCGTCCAAGTAAGGGATAATTAAGACGCCTTTTCTTCGAAGAAGAATCATAATTTCGGCCATTACCTTGGTAAAGACCCGGGGTGCCGTGGACAATCCAAACGGCAGCGTCTGAAACTGATAATGACAGTTTTGTACCACAAACCTGAGGTACCCTTGGTGAGAAGGGTAGATTGGGACATGGAGATAAGCATCTTTGATGTCTAGAGATACCATAAAGTCCCCTTCTTCCAGGTTCGCTATCACTGCTCTGAGTGACTCCATCTTGAATTTGAACCTTTTTATGTAAGTGTTCAAAGATTTTAGATTTAAAATTGGTCTCACCGAGCCGTCCGGCTTCGGTACCACAAACAGCGTGGAATAATACCCCTTTCCCTGTTGTAGGAGGGGTACCTTGATTATCACCTGCTGGGAATACAGCTTGTGAATAGCTTCCAATACTGCCTCCCTGTCGGAGGGAGACGTTGGTAGAGCAGACTTCAGGAACCGGCGAGGGGGAGACGTCTCGAATTCCAATTTGTACCCCTGTGATACTACCTGCAGAATCCAGGGGTCCACTTGCGAGTGAGCCCACTGCGCGCTGAAATTTTTGAGACGGGCCCCCACCGTGCCTGAGTCCGCTTGTAAAGCCGCAGCGTCATGCTTAAGACTTGGCAGAAGCAGGGGAGGGCTTCTGCTCCTGGGAGGAGGCTGTCTGATGCAGTCTTTTTCCTCTTCCTCTGCCCCGGGGCAGAAATGAGTGGCCTTTTGCTCGCTTGTTCTTATGGGAACGAAAGGACTGAGTTTGAAAAGACGGTGTCTTTTTCTGCTGGAAGGTGACCTGGGGTAAAAAGGTGAACTTTCCAGCCGTTGCCGTGGCCACCAGGTCCGATAGACCGACCCCAAATAACTCCTCCCCTTTATACGGCAATACTTCCATATGTCGTTTGGAATCCGCATCACCTGACCACTGTCGCGTCCATAACGCTCTTCTGGCAGAAATGGACATAGCACTCACTCTCGATGCCAGGGTGCAAATATCCCTCTGTGCATCTCGCATATATAGTAATGCATCTTTCAAATGCTCTATAGTTAATAATATACTGTCCCTATCCAGGGTATCAATATTTTCAGTCAGGAAATCCGACCACGCCACTCCAGCGCTGCACATCCAGGCTGAGGCGATTGCAGGTCGCAGTATAACACCAGTATGTGTGTATATACCTTTTAGGATATTTTCCAGCCTTCTGTCAGCTGGTTCTTTGAGGGCGGCCGTATCAGGAGACGGTAACGCTACTTGTTTTGATAAACGTGTGAGCGCCTTATCTACCCTATGGGGTGTTTCCTAACGCGCCCTAACTTCTGGCGGGAAAGGATATAGTGCCAATAATTTATTAGAAATTTGCTGTTTTTTATCGGGGGAAACCCACGCTTTACACACCTCATTTAATTCATCTGACTCAGGAAAAACTACTGGTAGTTTTTTCACACCCCACATAATACCCTTTTTTGTGGTACTTGTAGTGTCAGAAATGTTCAATGCCTCCTTCATTGCCGTGATCATGTAACGTGTGGCCCTACTGGACATTACGTTTGTCTCCTCACCGTCGACAGTAGACTCAGTATCTGTGTCTGGGTCTGTGTCGACCCACTGAGGTAACGGGCGTTTTAGGGCCCCTGACGGTGCCTGAGACGCCTGGACAGGCACTATTTGATTTGCCGGCTGTCTCATGTCGTCAACAGTTTTTTGCAAGTTGCTGACATTGTCACGTAATTCTTTAAATACGATCATCCAGTCAGGTGTCGACTCCCTAGGGGGTGACATCACTAACACAGGCAATTGCTCTGCTTCCACATCATTTTCCTCCTCATACATGTCGACACAATCGTACCGACACCCAGCACACACACAGGGAATGCTCTGATAGAGGACAGGACCCCACGAGCCCTTTGGGGAGACAGAGGGAGAGTTTGCCAGCACACACCAGAGCGCTATATATATACAGGGATAACCTTATATAAGTGTTTCTCCCTTTTATAGCTGCTGTTTTATATTAGCTGCCAATAGTGCCCCCCCTCTCTTGTTTTACCCTGTTTCTGTAGTGTAGTCTGCAGGGGAGAGTCAGGGAGCCGTCCTTCCAGCGGAGCTGTGAGGGAAAATGGCGCTTGTGTGCTGAGGAGATAGGCTCCGCCCCTTCACGGCGGCCTTTTCTCCCGCTTTTTTCTGGAAAACTGGCAGGGGTTAAATACATCCATATAGCCCAGGAGCTATATGTGATGTATTTCTTTTGCCATCCTAAGGTATTTATGTGTTTTATTGCGTCTCAGGGCGCTCCCCCCCAGCGCCCTGCACCCTCAGTGACCGGAGTGTGAAGTGTGCTGAGAGCAATGGCACACAGCTGCGGTGCTGTGCGCTACCTTATCTGAAGACAGGACCGTCTTCTGCCGCCGCTTTCACCGGACCTCTTCGCTCTTCTGGCTCTGTAAGGGGGGCGGCGGCGCGGCTCCGGGACCCATCCAGGCTGAACCTGTGATCGTCCCTCTGGAGCTAATGTCCAGTAGCCTAAGAAGCCCAATCCACTCTGCACGCAGGTGAGTTCGCTTCTTCTCCCCTTAGTCCCTCGATGCAGTGAGCCTGTTGCCAGCAGTACTCACTGAAAATAAAAAACCTAAATATACTTTTACTTCTAAGCAGCTCAGGAGAGCCACCTAGATTGCAACCTTCTCGGCCGGGCACAAAAATCTAACTGAGGCTTGGAGGAGGGTCATAGGGGGAGGTGCCAGTGCACACCACCTGATCCTAAAGCTTTTATTCTTGTGCCCTGTCTCCTGCGGAGCCGCTATTCCCCATGGTCCTTACGGAAGTCCCAGCATCCACTAGGACGTCAGAGAAAATGGCGCTGGTGAGTGCTGGATCCGCTCTGAGGAAGCCCCGCCCCTTGTAATGGTGTACGGTTTCCTCCACTAATTGTTTATACTGGCCTGAGGATTAGCCCCTGTTAGCTGTGTGACCAGTGTAGGGTTTATCCGCGCTGGCTCAGGACGCCCCTCAAAGCGCCTACACTGTGTTGCTGAGCCTTCCTGGAGCGCAGCCTGTCAGAGCTGCGCTTCCACCCTTGCGCCGGCAACCTGCTAACTGGGACGCCGGCGCTGTACTCACCACTTTCTTCTGGCTTTGTTAGGGAGTGGCGGCCGTGCTGCGGGAGAGAGCAGTTGCCTCGTGGACTTGCGATCAGCAACCTCAGGAGCTCAGTGTCCTGTCAGTAGAGTAGAGAACCGTTAACTCTTCAGTAGTGATGAGCAGGTTCGGTTTCTCGGAATCCGAACCCCCCCCCCCCGAACTTCACGCCTTTTACACGGTTCCGACGCAGACTCTGATCCTCCCGCCTTGCTCGGTTAACCCGAGCGCACCCGAACGTCATCATCCCGCTGTCGGATTCTCGCGAGATTCGTATTCTATATAAGGAGCCACGCATCGCCGCCATTTTCACTTGTGCATTGGAGATGATAGGGAGAGGAAGTGCAGCGTTCTCTCAGTTTCTGTGTTCAGTGTGCTGCAAATATCTACGTTCTCTGCCTGAAAAACGCTCCATATCTGTGCTGCATTGTAGTATAGGAGGACAGTGCAGAATTTTGCTGACCAGTGACCACCAGTATTATATAGCAGTACGGTACAGTAGGCCACTGCTCTACCTACCTCTGTGTCGTCAAGTATACTATCCATCCATACCTGTGGTGCATTTTAGTTGTGCGCAGTATATATAGTAGGAGGACAGTGCAGAATTTTGCTGACCACCAGTATATAATATATAGCAGTACGGTACAGTAGGCCACTGCTCTACCTACATCTGTGTCGTCAAGTATACCATCCATCCATACCTGTGGTGCATTTTAGTTGTGCGCAGTATATATAGTAGGAGGACAGTGCAGAATTTTGGTGACCACCAGTATATAATATATAGCAGTACGGTACAGTAGTCCACTGCACTACCTACCTCTGTGTCGTCAAGTATACCATCCATCCATACCTGTGGTGCATTTTAGTTGTGCGCAGTATATATAGTAGGAGGACAGTGCAGAATTTTGGTGACCACCAGTATATATATATATATATATATATATATATATATATAGCAGTATGGTACAGTAGTCCATTGCTCTACCTCTGTGTTGTCAAGCATACTACAAAAGTTCAGTAAAATGACCTAAAAATCTAAATTAAAAGCATCTGATGAGAAGCGTAAACTTGCCTATATGTCATTTACGACACGGAGTGGCAAGGAATGGCTGAGGCCCTGGCCTATGTTTATGGCTAGTGGTTCAGATTCACATGAGGATGGAAGCACTCATCCTCTCGCTAGAAAACTGCAGTGCCACTCCTAGGTGGGCCAGGTGTTTGTGTTGGCCACTTGGGTCGCTTAGCTTAGCCATCCAGCGACCTTGGTGCACCTCTTTTTTTCTTTGCATCATGTGCTGTTTGGGGACTATTTTTTAAATCAGCCATCCTGGCTGACACTGCAGTGCCACTCCTAGATGGGCCAGGTGTTTGTGTCGGCCACTTGGGTCGCTTAGTTTAGTCATCCAGTGACCTTGGTGCAAATTTTAGGACTAAAAATAATATTGTGAGGTGTTCAGAATAGACTGGAAATTAGTGGAAATTATGGTTATTGAGGTTAATAATACTATGGGATCAAAATGACCCCCAGATTCTATGATTTAAGCTGTTTTTTAGAGTTTTTTTTTTTTTAAAAAACACCCGAATCCAAAGCACACCTGAATCCGACAAAATATTTTCGGTGAGGTTTTGCCAAAACGCGTTCGAATCCAAAACACGCCCGCGGAACCGAAACCAAAACACAAAACCCGAAAAATTTCCAGTACACATCACTACTCTTCAGGAAGTTGGTCCCACGAAGCAGGGAGGCTGTTGCCAGCAGCCTTCCTGTAACCTATCTCTAGAAAATAAAAAGCTAAGAAAACTCCTAGGAGCTCCCCTAGCTGTGACCGGCTCCTCCGGGCACATTTTCTAAACTGAGTCTGGTAGGAGGGGCATAGAGGGAGGGGCCAGCCCACACTATTAAACTTTTAAAGTGCCAGTGGCTCCCAAAGGACCCGTCTATACCCTATGGTACTAAATGGACTCAAGTGTCCTCTAGGACTTAAGAGAAAGTGGATTATAACCTAGCAGATGATGATGATTACAGGGTATCATATGGTGTATTGCATGTAAAGTACCTTGTACCACACCTACTCTGCTGTAGGAATATACCTTTATATAAGGGAGAGTAACACTTGTACAGGCTTACCAGCGTATGAGCACACACGTAAAGGAATACTACCTTACCAATGCTTCCAGGAGTAACGTTAGGAGACATTTCTCTGATCCATCAGCTCATACGCCTGAGGTTATTGTTCATCTAGAATCTCCAATTCATACGATATGTTTCCCATCCATTGTTTTACATCGGTGCTGACATAGGACTTGCCGAGTGACTACATCTCCATTTATACTTCATGGTTAGTTACCAGTACAAGAGAGAGAGATATCTAAGTCTTATTATAATATTACATTTGTTATTGTGAGTGTTCTCAGGAGGGTGGACACAATGATTGTCTGAGACACAATATTATAAAGCCTTCATTAAAAGTTATGTTTTATTATACACACATTTACAATTAAGTGTCCCAGAGAGTCGTCTTCTCCTATTGTTTACAAGATAAATATTGTTACAGAAAATGTCACATTTCCATAATGTATTTTATTTCCAGCAGATGGACACACAAGCAGGAATATCTCAGAAGGACATCTAATGTTATCCCCGGATTGTGACATAAAAGATGACAGTAGACCGGGTTCTCCAGGAGATAACCCCATTACCCCAATTATACATCCAGCTCTATCAGCTGATCCCTCTGATCCTGGGAAATGTTCTCCTGATCACTCTGATATTGGTGCATCTGTTACAGCTCTGACAGTAGATACAGTGTTTCAGTGTTCTGTAGATGCCAAATGTTTTACGAAGAACACAAAGCCTAATAACCCATACACAGGTAAGGCAGGTGAGAGGCCACTGATATGTTCTGAGTGTGGGAAATGTTTTACATACAAATCACAACTTGTTATACATCAGAGAAGTCACACAGGTGAGAAGCCATTTTCTTGCTCTGAGTGTGGGAAATCTTATTTAACTAAATCACATCTTGTTATACATAACAGAAGTCACACAGGTGAGAAACCATTTCCATGTTCTGAGTGTGGGAAATGTTTTGCACACAAATCGCAACTTGCTACCCATCAGCAAAGTCACACAGGTGAGAAGGCATTTCCATGTTCTGAGTGCGGGAAATGTTTTGCACACAAATCAGTTCTTGTTAAACATCAGAGAAGTCACACAGGTGAGAAGCCATTTTCTTGCTCTGAGTGTGGGAAATGTTTTACACAGAAATCACATCTTGTTATACATCAGAGAAGTCACACAGGTGAGAAGCCATTTTCTTGCTCTGAGTGTGGGAAATCTTATTTAACTAAATCACATCTTGTTATACATAACAGAAGTCACACAGGTGAGAAACCATTTCCATGTTCTGAGTGTGGGAAATGTTTTGCACACAAATCGCAACTTGCTACCCATCAGCAAAGTCACACAGGTGAGAAGGCATTTCCATGTTCTGAGTGCGGGAAATGTTTTGCACACAAATCAGTTCTTGTTAAACATCAGAGAAGTCACACAGGTGAGAAGCCATTTTCTTGCTCTGAGTGTGGGAAATGTTTTACACAGAAATCACATCTTGTTATACATCAGAGAAGTCACACAGGTGAGAAGCCATTTCCATGTTCTGAGTGTGGGAAATGTTTTGCACTTAAATCATATCTTGTTAAACATCATAGAAGTCACACAGGTGAGAAGCCATTTTCTTGCTCTGAGTGCGGGAAAAGTTTTACCTGGAAATCCAAACTTGTTATACATCAGAGAAGTCACACAGGTGAGAAGCCATTTCCATGTTCTGAGTGTGGGAAATGTTGTGTAAGTAAATCACAACTTGTTAGACATCTGCGCAGTCACACAGGTGAGAAACCTTTTCCATGTTCTGAGTGTGGGAAATGTTTTGCATGTAAATCAGATCTTGTTATACATCAGAGAAGTCACACAGGTGAGAAGCCATTTCCATGTTCTGAGTGTGGTAAATGTTTTGCACTTAAATCATATCTTGTTAGACATAACAGAAGTCACACAGGTGAGAAGCCATTTTCTTGCGCTGAGTGCGGGAAATGTTTTACACAAGAATCAAATCTTCTTAGACATCAGCAAAGTCACACAGGTGAGAAACCATTTCTATACTCTGAGAAATAATTCCGCTCTTGTTGCACACATTAGACATCACTCAGGTGAGGAACCATTTTAATCTTCTGGAGTATACTTATCATTGCCATGCGTTGTTCTTCATGGTTCTTATCCTATCTCCTATGCTTTTTGCAATATACATGTTACCACTGGGTGAAATAATCAGATGTCATGCCATCATCTACCACTGCTATGCAGATGACCTGTCTTTGCTCTAGGTACTGAGAACCCAGTACCAATCCTAAATGGTTGTCTAGCTGAGCTCCAGGTGTGGGTGATGCCAGTTGGCTGTGATTCAGTCCTGGTGAAACAGGTCTTTAAGCTCACCAACAAAGGGCAGGGCTACAGTTCAGCTTTGCTACCAACCAGGCTTACGCTTGGGGGTTCAGAGTTACAAAATGCTGATCATGTGCGGAATCTTGGTGTCCTAGGTGGTGGAGTGACACTTAGATATCGGTATCTGCCACAATTAGATCCTCATTTGAGGAACATAGCCAGACTCCAGCACTTTATTCCCTCAGAAAATCTACCTACAGCAGGGGTGGGCAATTATTTCAGCTGGGGGGCCGCTTAACACTTCCAGCGAATATTCGAGGGCCACACACAAAATACTCAAAAAGAGTCCCCTTTTTACACATTACAGCAGACATCGTCCCCCTTTTTACACATTACAGCAGACAGCGCCCCCATTTTTACACATTACGGCAGACATCGTCCTCTTTTTACACATTACAGCAGACAGCGCCCCCGTTTTTACACATTACGGCAGACATTGTCCCCCTTTTTACACATTATGGCAGACTGCGTCCCCTTTTTACACATTACGGCAGACATCGTCCCCCTTTTTACACATTACAGCAGACAGATCCCCCGTTTTACACATTACGGCAGACATCGTCCCCTTTTTACACATTATGGCAGACATCGTCCCCTTTTTACACATTACAGCAGACAGCGCCCCCGTTTTTACACATTACGGCAGACATTGTCCCCCTTTTTACACATTACAGCAGACAGCGCCCCCGGGTACTAATGGTTCCCTGAAGGAGGTCTATTATTGGGATCCCGGTGCCCTCTGGAGGGGACTTTACTTCTAATCAACGGTTGTGCTGCCCGTGTCCAGTGTATGTATGTATGTATGTATGTATATATATATATATATATATATATATAAACACACACATATTATATATATATATATATATATATACAGTATATGTTTACAAATACTCACACACACACATATATATATATATATACACACACATATTATATATATATATATATATATATATATATATATAAACAGACAATGTGACCCGGCACTCACAGCTCCTTGATAAGGCTTCCTTGGCTCACGGTGCCCTCCCTCGGGTGACGACCCGACAATACAGCGAAACAGACGGGCGGCACTCAGAGCATGTAATCAGGTGAAAGCGTGCAGTGAATTTATTATCATAAAGACATCAACGTTTCGGGGTCGCAGCCCCGTCGTCAGGATTAGTGTACATAAGCAAATAAAGTGTTTAAATACCTTAACTTCAGGAGGCACTCCTCCCACTCGTGGAGTCCACGCCGCCCGGATCCCGGTCGAGACGTCCCTCACTTCCGGAAGTGACGTAATGCCGGTCCGTCCAGCTGACGTGTTGCCAGTGAGGGGGAGATCGCCATGGTAACTGAGCACACAAATGAGAAAACAGCGTGAACTGAATTTACATAAGTAAAAAAAGTCAAAAAAAATAAAAAAAGTGATTACTTATACATTGCTTTTGATAGTACTAATAATCGTGTAGTGTGTAGGTAAAAAATCATAAAAATACAAACAGCGTGTTACAAAACAGTGATCACAAACAAATATATACACATAGCAATGTATCGTGTGTAAAAATGAATAAATAAAGCATATCAGTAGATCTGTGACATTACTATAAGAACATGTTGAAAAGTTAATCTATAAAAATTCGTTAAAAAATAAGAGAGCACATATAAACTCTCTTCGTAATTAACCATGGTGCTATAATCATACAAACTTGTTGTCTGGAACTTGTGAATCAATCTGATCCATAGAGATGCTTATCAACAGTAAAAAATGTGAACAATGCGACTAAACAGAAACCTACTGTCTAGTGGAAATACATAAATAAAACAGAGTGTAAAAAAAAAAAAAAAACTCTGTGTTAATTAATCTACAGGAAACATCTCAAGTTCATATATTCATTTAAACCTTTCGGATAGATGGTGTTTAATCTGTGTATCCATCTGGATTCTAGTTGCAGTAGTTTCTTAGAACGATCACCTCCTCGTAGTGATTGGGGTACATGATCTATTATTTTGTACCTCAGCGTAGCCATGCCATGTTTGGCTTGGGCAAAGTGCCTGGCTACAGGTTGTTCACTGTCGCCTGTTTTAATGGCCTCCCGGATTGCATACCTATGTTGCGCCATACGTGTTTTAAACGTGCAATCCGTTTTGCCCACGTATGCTAGTCCACATGGGTAAATAATAAGGTATATGACAAATTTAGACTCGCAGGTAAGTGGATATTGTATGGTGAATGTCTTACCTGTATGTGGATGTCTAAATTTGTCACCCGGAGTAAGATAGCTGCAGGTTGTGCAGCCACTACAACGGAAACAACCCGATTTCCTACTGAGAAAGTGTCGTTTGTGCGTTTCAAAGTTAGATATGTCGGTTTTGACCACATAATCCCTAATACTTTTGTTTCTGGTATGACTGACAAGGAGTTTAGAGTCAAAGACTTCACCAAGATCCTTGTCCGATGCCACTATAGGCCACAGTTGTTTCATTTTTTTAGTGAGATGTGTACTACTGGTGTTATACTGTGTGACCCATGGAAATCTCCCAGACAGCGTTTTTTTCTCTTTAGGGACTAACAGTTGTTCCCGTGTGTATTCAAGAGCTTGTGTCCTGGCCCGTTGCAGCTCATTGAGTGGATAACCTCGCTCTTGAAATTTTTTTAACATCATATCAAGATCAAGATCTCTTTTTTCTGGTGTGTTATCAATGCGACACACCCTAAGAAACTGGGAAAAAGGTAAGCTACCTGTAGTTGATCTAGGGTGAAAACTATCGTGTTTGAGAAGGTTGTTTCTGTCTGTGGGTTTAACATAGAGTGACGTATTGATTCTGCCATTCTGTAGGGTAATCTGTACATCCAAAAAAGTAATTGTGTTTGGATGGGAGACAATGGTAAATTTAACCGGACTTGATGTCAAATTGTGTGTCCGTATCAATGTGTGTAATTGTTCCAATGGCCCTGTCCAGAAAATTAACACGTCATCAATGTACCTAGTGTATAACTTAAGATGACAATTGATGTATTGGTCTTGTAGAAATAAATCTTTTTCTACTTCCCACATGTAAATATTTGCAAAGGCTGGGGCTACCGCTGACCCCATCGCACAACCTGTGCGCTGGATGTAATATTTTTTATCATGTAAGAAGTAGTTATGTGTCAGAGTGTACCTGAGAAGTTGTAAGAAAAACTCAGTCTCTGGGCCTTTATACAGAGGATTATTGGTAATTAGGCGTCGTACCGCTAGTAATCCTGCTTCATGCGGTATGCATGTATATAGACTCGTGACGTCAATTGATGCTAGTATCGTATCTGGGGGAAGTGTATCAATCATCTGTAACATCCTTAGTAACGAGGATGTATCTTTTAAGTGAGTACTGGTTTGTTGGATGCAGGGTTGTAGAAAGGTATCACAGTAAACAGCCAACGGTTCACACAATGATCCCCTTGCCGAGATAATCGGCCGGCCGGGGGGCTTAATGGGGTCCTTGTGTATCTTTGGAATGCAATAGAAAATAGGTACAATGGGATTTTCTCTACTTAAGGCTTTAGATGTAGATGTAGAGATAATCCCCACAGAAACAGCTTCAGATAAAATGGTGTCTAATTCACGTTTAAAAATCTTAGTAGGATCATTCTGTAGACTTCCATATGTGTTAAGATCAGACAATAAACGTGTGCATTCAGTTTTATATACATCAGTATCAAGAACCACAATACCACCCCCTTTATCCGCACCCCTGATTATAATGTCCTGCCTTTTACTTAGTCCCTTCAGGGCAGTAAACTCGTCCTTGGACATATTAGGGTGTGGACAGAAATGGGGTTCTTCATCCAAATGTTCCATCATCCTGCTAAAAGTCCTGATGGAAGGATTAAGTGAGGTAGGTTCAAATGTAGATTTATTGAGTTTACTCACCTGAGAGGGGATTTCCCAGGAAGCCGTGTTGTTATATCCCGGTGGTTGTTTGTGAAAAAATTCCTTTAGTTTGAGGGATCTGGATAGTTTATAAGTCTCTATTTTCCATTGAAAAGGATCAATGGACTTGGTGGGGACAAATCCAAGTCCTTTGCTTAACACCTTAGTTTCCACAGGAGTTAGCAATTTTGTGGATAAATTGAATATCAATTGCGTCCCCTCCTCGGTGGCTTTGAGTTGTTCTTGGGTCCTCTTCTTCCTCCTCGTTTGTCCCCCTCTCCTCGTGAACGTGCTCCTCTGCCTGCGATGATGGCCCTGGTACGAACCCCTAAAGGGGCCTCTCCTGTCTGTTGTGTATTTGTGGGGGTCTCATCAATTTCGCTGGCTGATGTACTGGAATATGGTTGGCGTAGTTCACGGCGTCTGGCATATTGCTGTCTTGCTGGAGTAAATCTGGTGTTGCTGTTATAGAGCCATGAGTATACTCTATGTTGAGCATAATCTTGTTGCACTTTGATCAGTTTCTGTTTTTTAAACTTGATCAGATTGATCTTATATTGTTCAACTTCTCCTTCCAGTTTTATCATCCAGTCTGGCGGTGGGGAGAGTGGTATGGCATGCTCTGTGTTGAATGCTCCAATTTTTTGTTTGGTGATATTCATCTCCCGTGTAGCTTCTTCAATCACAAGGAGTAGTAGATCCATGGAGCATTTATTCAACACAGAGATCCATTTTCTGCAAAATGTCACATCATATCTCCCAATTGTGGGCATATTATGGATGCGAAATCCTCGTGGGATTTGCTTAGCCCTGAAGTAGTCTGACAGCGTCATGCCATGATAGAGATAATCGATTTCTCGTTTGCGTAATTTAAGTAAATCTCTATATAGATCATCACTTGAGGTTCCTGCCTCCGTTTCAAAAGCCGAGGTTTTAAAAAGAATATTCTCTGCTTCAGCCTCAGAGAAACTGAGTGTATCAGAGTTGTCACATTGCAAAAAGTGTGTAGCACCATCAGCTACTTGCTCATCCAGTGCAGCCATGTTACACTAATAGAATGTCCAGATAAAGTGCTGAGTGCTGTGCAAAATAGAATAAAGTGCAAATCCGCAACCTGTGCGTGTGTTGCGGGTGAAAAGAGTCCTCCTGAGCAAATGAAATATAGGATGTACGTGGTGCCCTGGTCGACAAATGGTTAACCCCTGCCAGGAACCAATTTGTAATGTAAACAGACAATGTGACCCGGCACTCACAGCTCCTTGATAAGGCTTCCTTGGCTCACGGTGCCCTCCCTCGGGTGACGACCCGACAATACAGCGAAACAGACGGGCGGCACTCAGAGCATGTAATCAGGTGAAAGCGTGCAGTGAATTTATTATCATAAAGACATCAACGTTTCGGGGTCGCAGCCCCGTCGTCAGGATTAGTGTACATAAGCAAATAAAGTGTTTAAATACCTTAACTTCAGGAGGCACTCCTCCCACTCGTGGAGTCCACGCCGCCCGGATCCCGGTCGAGACGTCCCTCACTTCCGGAAGTGACGTAATGCCGGTCCGTCCAGCTGACGTGTTGCCAGTGAGGGGGAGATCGCCATGGTAACTGAGCACACAAATGAGAAAACAGCGTGAACTGAATTTACATAAGTAAAAAAAGTCAAAAAAAATAAGAGGGAAAATCCCCTCTCAGGTGAGTAAACTCAATAAATCTACATTTGAACCTACCTCACTTAATCCTTCCATCAGGACTTTTAGCAGGATGATGGAACATTTGGATGAAGAACCCCATTTCTGTCCACACCCTAATATGTCCAAGGACGAGTTTACTGCCCTGAAGGGACTAAGTAAAAGGCAGGACATTATAATCAGGGGTGCGGATAAAGGGGGTGGTATTGTGGTTCTTGATACTGATGTATATAAAACTGAATGCACACGTTTATTGTCTGATCTTAACACATATGGAAGTCTACAGAATGATCCTACTAAGATTTTTAAACGTGAATTAGACACCATTTTATCTGAAGCTGTTTCTGTGGGGATTATCTCTACATCTACATCTAAAGCCTTAAGTAGAGAAAATCCCATTGTACCTATTTTCTATTGCATTCCAAAGATACACAAGGACCCCATTAAGCCCCCCGGCCGGCCGATTATCTCGGCAAGGGGATCATTGTGTGAACCGTTGGCTGTTTACTGTGATACCTTTCTACAACCCTGCATCCAACAAACCAGTACTCACTTAAAAGATACATCCTCGTTACTAAGGATGTTACAGATGATTGATACACTTCCCCCAGATACGATACTAGCATCAATTGACGTCACGAGTCTATATACATGCATACCGCATGAAGCAGGATTACTAGCGGTACGACGCCTAATTACCAATAATCCTCTGTATAAAGGCCCAGAGACTGAGTTTTTCTTACAACTTCTCAGGTACACTCTGACACATAACTACTTCTTACACGATAAAAAATATTACATCCAGCGCACAGGTTGTGCGATGGGGTCAGCGGTAGCCCCAGCCTTTGCAAATATTTACATGTGGGAAGTAGAAAAAGATTTATTTCTACAAGACCAATACATCAATTGTCATCTTAAGTTATACACTAGGTACATTGATGACGTGTTAATTTTCTGGACAGGGCCATTGGAACAATTACACACATTGATACGGACACACAATTTGACATCAAGTCCGGTTAAATTTACCATTGTCTCCCATCCAAACACAATTACTTTTTTGGATGTACAGATTACCCTACAGAATGGCAGAATCAATACGTCACTCTATGTTAAACCCACAGACAGAAACAACCTTCTCAAACACGATAGTTTTCACCCTAGATCAACTACAGGTAGCTTACCTTTTTCCCAGTTTCTTAGGGTGTGTCGCATTGATAACACACCAGAAAAAAGAGATCTTGATCTTGATATGATGTTAAAAAAATTTCAAGAGCGAGGTTATCCACTCAATGAGCTGCAACGGGCCAGGACACAAGCTCTTGAATACACACGGGAACAACTGTTAGTCCCTAAAGAGAAAAAAACGCTGTCTGGGAGATTTCCATGGGTCACACAGTATAACACCAGTAGTACACATCTCACTAAAAAAATGAAACAACTGTGGCCTATAGTGGCATCGGACAAGGATCTTGGTGAAGTCTTTGACTCTAAACTCCTTGTCAGTCATACCAGAAACAAAAGTATTAGGGATTATGTGGTCAAAACCGACATATCTAACTTTGAAACGCACAAACGACACTTTCTCAGTAGGAAATCGGGTTGTTTCCGTTGTAGTGGCTGCACAACCTGCAGCTATCTTACTCCGGGTGACAAATTTAGACATCCACATACAGGTAAGACATTCACCATACAATATCCACTTACCTGCGAGTCTAAATTTGTCATATACCTTATTATTTGCCCATGTGGACTAGCATACGTGGGCAAAACGGATTGCACGTTTAAAACACGTATGGCGCAACATAGGTATGCAATCCGGGAGGCCATTAAAACAGGCGACAGTGAACAACCTGTAGCCAGGCACTTTGCCCAAGCCAAACATGGCATGGCTACGCTGAGGTACAAAATAATAGATCATGTACCCCAATCACTACGAGGAGGTGATCGTTCTAAGAAACTACTGCAACTAGAATCCAGATGGATACACAGATTAAACACCATCTATCCGAAAGGTTTAAATGAATATATGAACTTGAGATGTTTCCTGTAGATTAATTAACACAGAGTTTTTTTTTTTTTTTTTTTTTTTTTACACTCTGTTTTATTTATGTATTTCCACTAGACAGTAGGTTTCTGTTTAGTCGCATTGTTCACATTTTTTACTGTTGATAAGCATCTCTATGGATCAGATTGATTCACAAGTTCCAGACAACAAGTTTGTATGATTATAGCACCATGGTTAATTACGAAGAGAGTTTATATGTGCTCTCTTATTTTTTAACGAATTTTTATAGATTAACTTTTCAACATGTTCTTATAGTAATGTCACAGATCTACTGATATGCTTTATTTATTCATTTTTACACACGATACATTGCTATGTGTATATATTTGTTTGTGATCACTGTTTTGTAACACGCTGTTTGTATTTTTATGATTTTTTTACCTACACACTACACGATTATTAGTACTATCAAAAGCAATGTATAAGTAATCACTTTTTTTATTTTTTTTGACTTTTTTTACTTATGTAAATTCAGTTCACGCTGTTTTCTCATTTGTGTGCTCAGTTACCATGGCGATCTCCCCCTCACTGGCAACACGTCAGCTGGACGGACCGGCATTACGTCACTTCCGGAAGTGAGGGACGTCTCGACCGGGATCCGGGCGGCGTGGACTCCACGAGTGGGAGGAGTGCCTCCTGAAGTTAAGGTATTTAAACACTTTATTTGCTTATGTACACTAATCCTGACGACGGGGCTGCGACCCCGAAACGTTGATGTCTTTATGATAATAAATTCACTGCACGCTTTCACCTGATTACATGCTCTGAGTGCCGCCCGTCTGTTTCGCTATATATATATATATATATATATATATATATATATATGTGTGTGTGTGTGTGTGTGTGTGTGTGTGTGTGTATATATATATATATATATATATATATAGTACACACAAAACACGTATACACATTACGTATACACATTACACATTACGTATACACACCAAGCCAACACGATATAGAGCCAAATATTCCAATTTAATAAATAGCATTATAAAAAAAAACTAAGAAAAAAAAAATACAGCCAGCTTACTTTTGTCTCTGCTGCTGGCAGGCTACAAGTGACACAAGGGATTGACATCCGTAAGTGACAGGAGAGTGAGAGCTCGTCCCTCCACTCATGCACCCTCCGCTGGCTCCACTTTCCACGCTTCTTTGCTCTGCAGCCTGCATGCCCAGTAAATGACTGAGCCGTAGGCTGCATGTTTACTCTCCATTGGACAGCTGAGCCGTTGTGGCTGTCCTTCACTTCTACGTGGTGCTGCGGCTGTAATTAGGTTGTCAGGGCAACCCATGGGGAGCGCAGCGCCGCAGATCGGAGGTCTGATCTGTGTGCGGGCGCAGGGAGCCCTTTTAGGAAGGGGGGGCCTGGGGTGCTTCCCCCCCCCCCCCCCCGCTCCCCCCTTAATCCGGCTCTGCGCCCAGTGCAATTGCTAACAGAGGAAATCCCGGTCAGCTCACCCTGTGACGTGACCGGGATTTCCTCAGCGGCGCCTCGTCTGAGAGCAGTGCAATGACAAGCAGCCTGTCGGGCCGCTTGTCATTGCACTCTAATGAGGCACAGCGGGCCAGGCACGATCGGTCGGCCCGCGGGCCGCCTGTTGCCCACCCCTAACCTACAGTCATACATGCACTTGTATCATCACACATAGACTACTGCAATGTCCTCTACCTGGGTCTCCCAGCAATAGAATTGCACCGCTTGTAGCTTGTACAGAATGCAGCAGCCAGGCTGCTACCTAACCAGCCCGTTCCTGCCACATAACACCCATTCTCTACTCCCTTCACCGGCTGCCTGTAAGATGGTGACTCTATTACATAATCTTACTGACTCTCCCAGCTGTACATGACCAGGGTCCATGGTACCAGAAGCAGCTTCTGCCTCCTTACTGCCCTGCTTTCTTACTTCCATCTGCAGATGAAGGACTGTTACCAGCAGTACCAAGAATCCCCAAGCAGTGCTGAGAGGTCAGGAGGAAGACAGGGTGGTGGCACTAGCGGGGGCTGCTGGAGGCACTGTCTGTGGGTAATATTGTCCCCAAGCAGCGCTAAGGTGTCAGAGGGGAGACAGGGCAGTGGCAGTAGTGGGGGGAGAAGGGGTGGTGACAATAGTGGGGGGATACAGGGCGGGTGGCAGTAGTGGGGGGAGACGGGGCGGGTGGCAGTAGTGGGGGGAGACGGGGCGGGTGGTAGTAGTGGGAGGAGACGTAGGGGGAGACGGGGCGGTGACAGTAGTGGGGGGATGTAGGGCGGGTGGCAGTAGTGGAGGGAGACAGGGTGGGTAGCAGTAGTGGGGTGAGACACATAGCGCTGGCAGTAGTGGGGGGAGACAGGGCGGATGGTCACAGTGCAGTACCAGGGGATGCTGGAGGCAGTAAAGAGGTGTATGGGTCCCGCACAGAACCAGTTGATAATTAGACCTAATGATGATTATGCTTCCTTATTTCTAATTAATCCCTTGTATGTGTTACTGTTATTTGCTGTGTCAGCCTATATGTGTGTTCTGTGTAATAATCCTGAAAGTAGTGCTGCCACCGATCTCATATCATTTGTAGTAACTTGGAAAAGATGAGATATGAGGTGCACTCTGGAAGCTTATAGGGGGTTAATCAGAGATGAACGCAGATGTGACATCACGCAGCCCCCGGAAAATGGTCCCGGCCCTTCTGTGCTTTAAAGGATATTTTATCCATGTTGTGCAGAGTAAAGTATTTTTTAAGTTTAAAATATAGAGAAAAATCTGTGTATTAAAGATATGAAATAAAGTTGTTTAAAAACAAAAGATTTCCGTTGAGTCTTTTTATGTGTCTGTGTATTATCTTATTTCCAGATAATTGTCGCTATGGTGACAGAAACAATTTCCTGTTAATGTGTCATTTGTATTGTTACTTTTGTGTCCAGCGAGTGGGCTCGGAAATGTTATCCTTTTCCTCGCAGCCCCAGTTGCTGGAGAAAATGAAGGAGGAGCTGTTAACGGGTCACGTTCCGCTTGAGTTGACAATTTTCTCACCAGCAGGTCTTTCCACCTCTGCAGACTTGTGTCCGGGAAGAGAGATACAACGTAGGCTTTAAACCTAGAATCGAGCACGGTGGCCAAAATGTAGTGCTCTGATTTCAACAGATTGACCACCCTTGAATCCTGGCAAAGCGAATGAAGGGCTCCATCCACAAGTATTTCCAGGGAAGACGTTAAGTCTGAGGGACTATGCACAGGCCCAAATGATAATTGTTTTATGATCCTTCTATGTATGAACCAACCGATAGAGGGAATAATCCGAAAGTGTTAATACCAAAGATTAGCTAATCTGGTTGGAGGTGCACCATTAAGCAAATTGCAATGACTGGTTAGGGGGTTTAGAAAAAACACTAGTGGGCTTATATCTAAAGAAGCCTTAATGTGTGGCACACTCTTATTTCTTTATGTTTCATGAATAAATTAAAATATAACTTTTGAATTATTTTTATTTAAGATAGATTTGTCAATAGGCATGATATAAGGCAATTGATTGTCAAATACAGAAGGTTGTGCTGCGCTCAGTCCTATTTGTGATGGTAATGTGCTCGCACCTTAGTGAAATAAAATTGTATCGTTTGTCAGATTGAAGAACAAACTAAGTACTAAACCTACGACCCTTATGAGTATTTGATTGTCAGCCTGGAAAGACAAAAAAATGAATGAAGGATATGAAATAGATTATATTATTATTCTCCTTTATTTATATGGCGCCACAAGGGTTCAGCAGCGCCCAATTACAGAGTACATAAATAAATAATCATACAGGAAAACAGCAACTTACAGTTGATGACCGTATAGGATAAGTACAGGGTAATTAAACATAGTTACATCAGCAGATGACACTGGAATAAGTATCAGGTGGCAGAAGACTGCTGGATTTGGTGCAGTTGAAGATTATTAAAGTAAGAAAAGGATAAGCACATGAGGGAAGAGGGCCCTGCTCCTGAGAGCTTACATTCTAAAGGGGAGGGGTAGACAGACAGGGGTGACACAGATGGTGTACATAGAGAGCGTACCTATGTACCAGCACTACCTATGTATGCATAGGCGTGTGCAGCACATTTTATTAGGTGGTGCACCGTCAGAGGGGATGTGTCTACACAACCTTTTGGGCGTGCTGACGGTCAACGCAATATAAAAATATAAAATATCCACCCTTGTACCAATCCTAATAAAGCAGATACATTGTCAGATGTTATGGTGTGCACCAAACACCCCTGATGGCGCTCACTGCAATTACACTGCTCCTCAGCCTGGTCTGGCTACCCCTCTCTTTCCCCTGCAAACTGCAGCAGCTTACTTACAAGTCAGTCACTCACTGACACTGACAGTCGCAGACTAGTACTGCTGCTGCTGCTGGAAAAACGAGTGTCGTGTCCATGCTGCTGCCGACCGCCGTATTGAATTTGTCTTCCTAAGAGGAACGCTGGCTGCATGCTGATCCTCATCAGTGGCTGACGTTGGCATAGCATAGGAGAGAGGTGTGTATGTGGCAGGTGTGATGCGTGGGCGTGCGAGCAGCCTGACTTAATCACATCACATCACGCTGTTTTTGTACATGGAGGTGGAGCCGGGAGTTTGAAAGCCGGTGGCAGTGGCACCCTTGATTAAACCAGGTGTCCGGTCAGTAATGTAGTCCTGACAAGGTGCAGTGCAGAGGGGACAGTAATCAGCCTGCGTGGCGATCGCTGCATCAGGCATGTGAGATCAGGGTGCCAGAAATTATGGGGTGCCTGTGCGCACCAGGCACCCCCCCTGCGCACACCGATGTATGTATGGGTATATGGGTAGAGCAATAATTGATATAAGCAAGTGAAATATAAAAACAGGGTTTTTTTAATCAAATTTATGAGATCCTTTCACAACGGGAGTTTGATCTCAGAAAAAAAACTGTTTTAATGCTGCGCCCTGCAGAGCGTTACTACTGCATACAACCTAAGTGCTCCCTGCAGAGCGTTACTACTGCATACAGCCTTAGTGCTCCCTGCAGAGCGTTACTGCATACAACCTAAGTGCTTCCTGCAGAGCGTTACTGCATACAAACTAAGTGCTCCCTGCAGAGCGTCACTACTGCATACAACCTAAGTGCTCCCTGCAGAGCGTTACTACTGCATACAGCCTTAGTGCTCCCTGCAGAGCGTTACTGCATACAACCTAAGTGCTTCCTGCAGAGTGTTACTACTGCATACAACCTAAGTGCTCCCTGCAGAGCGTTACTACTGCATACAACCTAAGTGCTCCCTGCAGAGCGTTACTACTGCATACAGCCTTAGTGCTCCCTGCAGAGCGTTACTGCATACAACCTAAGTGCTTCCTGCAGAGCGTTACTGCATACAAACTAAGTGCTCCCTGCAGAGCGTCACTACTGCATACAACCTAAGTGCTCCCTGCAGAGCGTTACTACTGCATACAGCCTTAGTGCTCCCTGCAGAGCATTACTGCATACAACCTAAGTGCTTCCTGCAGAGTGTTACTACTGCATACAACCTAAGTGCTCCCTGCAGAGCGTTACTACTGCATACAACCTAAGTGCTCCCTGCAGAGCGTTATTATTGCATACAACCTAAGTGCTACCTGCAGAGCGTTACTACTGCATACAACCTTAGTGCTCCCTGCAGAGCGTTACTGCATGCAACCTAAGTGCTCCCTGCAGAGCGTTATTACTGCATACAACCTTAGTGCTCCCTGCAGAGCGTTACTACTGTATACAACCTAAGTAGCCTTTTCTGGTAACCACTATGTCTTACAATGACCACTTTGTTACTACCCGTAGCGTATCACACGATAAGACAGTGTTACTACCTATAATGTATAACAGTGGGATCGTTCTCACAGGCACAAAGAAACATATATGTACAATTCAGCACATATGTAATAATATTGGTATTGAGAGGAAATGTTTTCCTATAACAAGTATATCATTGTAAAACCCTGTACCAGAGCAGAATCCTCAATCACATGTGTTACCCATTCAGTACATATATAAATTGATAACTGACCACATCACAAAGATCTGCACATGGAATAAAACAATATTGTTGGTAATAAAAGGTGTTCTCCTGTGACTGAGCATATCATGTGTAACCCTGTAACACAGCACAGTTCTCTAAGGCATGCATATCCAATTCTACACATTTGTATCACTTCTGTGACAATATTGTTATTGAGAAGGGATGTTCCCTGTAACAAGGTATACACTATGAAACCCTGTCACAGAGCGAGGTATACATTATATTATCCCAAGGTTAGTACATAGATAATATCCAGCTTTCTGCCTGTTTCATTCCAAAGGCCTGCTAAGTTGTCCCAACATGCATCTACACAATACTATTGCCAATCACTGAGTGACGCCTGATATAAATATAAATCAGTCAGATAACGAGTAGTAATCAGTGACTAGTAATGACGTGTGTATGCAATGAGTCCCCAAATCAGGAGAACCACCTTTCTGTATCTCCAGCACCCGCTACAGAAATATAACATCTGAAGAATTAATGAGGCTGGGGAGAGAGTAGCAGCCTGCAATAATGATAATATATGCTGTTATATAAACAGTGCTATAACCATTCTTCTGGTAAAGATCCTTCCTATGATACAAAAACTAGCTCTGGTGTATATAGGCTGTGTGAAGACACGGATTCTCTGATCACTCAGGTAAACAGTTTAGTAAAGTGGCAAATGCCCTTTATTGTAAATATACACACACAGTACACAATAACATTAACAATTGTAAGCCAGGATGGTATCTTATTTACTAAGTCCCCACAGTAGTATAGGACCACAGTCTCCTGATGTGACATGCCAGCAGTAGTTCTGTGTCCATAATGCATCCAGACACAATCCTTACTCAGCACACTGGTAGCGCTATCCTACTAGTAGCTTTCAGAAGCAATCCACCTCATTCCTCTCAGGTCAAAAACTCCACACTCTCTGTCCCAATAGCCTCTGTTCTCCTCAAACCTTTGTCCTACCGTAAGGCGACACCTTCTGGCTCTGTATTGGGTGGGTTACATTAAAGGGGCTGATTGCAGAACACTTTTAGATAGACCTACTTTCACATGTCCCGGCATGTCCTCTATCTAGGCCACAATAGATGTTAATTAAATGAACCTTAATTAATCTGATTGTGTAGCCAGGAATCCATTGTGTGGGGAAGAATGAGGGGGGTGTATGGACTGACATCTGAGACTGGCTGTATCTCCAACAGCAAACACACAGGTTATCTGATCAGTCACATGGGACGGGGACATTATTTTACAAACTATAACACAATAACCAATACATTCATATATATACATCTTCATATGCATTCTGTACAAAACATCAGGCTAGACATATTGGCCCTCATTCCGAGTTGATCGTAGAGAGACATCGCATCGCAAATGTGCAAAACCTAACTAACTGCGCAAATGCGTAACTACGCATGCGCGAGCTCAGCCGTGCGACACCGGTGCATAAATACGACTAAAAAAGCCACACGTTACTCACAAACTAAAATGATGAGTGGCGGAGGCAAGACTTCGCAATGGTCCGACATGGGCGTGAAAGTGGGCGTACAGTGTGGGAGTATGCAACTCGCAATGGGCGTGTTTTTCGCAATAAAACATTGTCGCTGTTAAAACTAACATAGGAATCCATAGCAAGCTTCATGCAGCAGCCGAGTAGGTCTGCAGTTACTCTACATCTGCGAAGTCCTGTTACAAGTGTGTATGC